>NC_142014.1:79498316-79648316 GCF_049901735.1 Notechis scutatus | reverse complement strand
GAGGAAGAGAAGGAAGGAAGGAAGGAAGGGTCCAGATTACAAAGTAGGTTGAGGGCAGCTGGCCAAAATAACCTTGAGCATGTAAGGCTGATCACTTCACTTCAATCCCTTCCTTCATGCGCTCTAAAAATCCTAAGGAACAATATAAGAATATCTGAGAAAATTTATAGAAAATATGAAACGTAAGGATATGATATTAAACCAAATGTGGACGATGAATATGTCACCAAGGTCCTGTTTGTATGGAAGTGTGAAAACCATGCCGGCCGCTAAAAGAGATGGTTTTTTTTTTTTTTGAAATATAAAGAATAAAAAAAAACTTTTTTACAATAAAAATAAAATCCTAAGGAACGACGCAAACCCCGGAAGCCACACACAGGCCGCGCCAACATGCTCCGTCTTGCCCAGCCACCCGTGCTGCAACCCCATTTCTACTTGGCCAAGAAAAGACGCCCCCTCCCCTGAATTCAAGGGGGCCGGCTAGCGCTGCAGCATTATACAGCATCTTCCCTTCCTTCACCCCCTTCTGATGCTGGCTTGTGAAACATTCACACACCCCGGAGGCTGTAGTAAAAAAAAAAACCAAAGCAAAACAGAATGACTCCCTCTTTTTTTAAAAAAAGAAGAAAAGAAAACCACCAGCAGCAAGCCGTGAGCTCAACGCCTTCCATGACTCCCACCCCCTGTTATTGTCTTCAACCACTGGACCCAAACGAGCGCCCCTCCCCGCACAAATTGGCCAGCTCCATAAATCAACTGGGAAGAGAAGTTCATCGCCGCCCCAAAGCCAGCCAACGAGCGCCTGCATGCTGGACTTGTGCCTCGCCCCACCTGGTTGAGCATCTTCAAAGCAACGTCGGTGGGAGATGGGGGCCCACCTCTGGGTCACCAGGTTTACCCCCCCTTCCGTGGATGGAGACCCCCTCCGTCAACCGAAGAAGCCAGCGGGCGTTCACGCTGAGAGGAAGGGAGTTGGGGTTGGCCTGCCAAGGGCCTTTGGGATGAGTGCTTCAAGTTGGCTTCCCCAGAAAACCCAGGGTGTGGATTCGAGCAGGCATGGATTGGGGGGTGGTGGTGGAAGAAAGAGCAGGTGCTTTGGGTAGCCAGGGATGTGATGGTGCCAGGAAGGGGTTCAAAGAGGGAGGGATATGGACTTCTCACTTCTGCAGTTGATGTTCTCCATGCCATACCATTGCAGCTCTTCCACCTCCTCTTCCTTCTCCTCCTCTTCCTCCTCCTCTTCCTCCTCCAACCCTACTCCCTACTGGCATTGATGAGATGACTTAGTTAGGTAATAAAACATCTGCAAGAAACCACCAAGCTCAGAGACCACCAAGGACCCAACAGTCCTCCTCCTCCTCCTTGTGGACTTCAACTCCCAGAGTTCCTCACCAGTCAACTTGAAGTTACCTAGTTGGGTCATAAAACGGCTCCAAGAAACCACCAAGCTCAGAGACTACCAAGGACCCAACAGTTCTCCTCCTCCTCCTCCTCCTCCTCCCCCCACAAATCCCACTCCTTCCTAGCACTGATGATGTTACCTAGTTGGTCATAAAATATCTGCAAGAAACCACCAAGGACCCCCACAGTCCTCCTCTTCCTCGTGGACTTCAACTCCCAGAGTTCCCCAGCCAGCCATGTTTGAATTCCCCAGCCAATCTGAAGACTTGTGAACTCAACTTGAAGACTTGTGGACTTCAATTCCCAGAATTACCCAGATTGCATGGCTGGCTGGGTAATTCTGGGAGCTGAAGTCTACAAGTCCTCAATATTGCCAAGGTTGGACTCCCGTGTCTTAAAGAAAGAGCTACAGCATAATACATTAATCATTGCAACAACTTTCCTCCAGAAGTTGTGAATGCCCCAACACTGGAACACTTTTAAGAAGAGATTGGACATCCGTTTGTCTGAAATGGCATAGGGGGTTGGACTAGAAGACCTCCAAGGTACCTTCCAACTCTGTTATTCTATTCTATTCTATTCTATTCTATTCTATTCTATTCTATTCTATTCTATTCTATTCTATTCTATTCTATTCTATTTTACTCTACTCTACTCTACTCTATTCTATTTTATTCTATTCTTCTCCATATTCTATTCTATTCTATTCTATTCTATTCTATTCTATTCTATTCTATTCTATTCTATTCTATTCTATTCTATTCCATTCCATTCCACTCCACTCCACTCCACTCCACTCCACTCCACTCCACTCTACTCTATTCTATTCCTCTTCCTCCTCTCTACAAACCCCACTCCCTTTTAGCACTGATGATGTTGCCTAGTTGGGTCATGAAACATCTGCAAGGAAACCACCAAGCTCAGAAACCACCAAGGTCCCTTCATGTCAACCCCGAGCTAGAAATATTCTGTTGGAACTAGAAGCTTCCTACAATCATTCCCACATCTCAGGTCCCCAAATTAGACCATTGGTATGGGAACATTCCCACATGCTTTTCTTTCGAGGCCCTTCCCAACCATTAAGAAAATTGACAGGAGCAGATTCCTTGCATAGTTGTGTGTTTTTCAGCTTGCGGGGAAAACATGAATTTGCCTGAACTGCTGTGCGCCTGCCAAGTAACCCCACATCTTGACAGCGTACTCAAGGGATTGTAAAACAAGAAAGTAGTAAATCTGCCAAGGAAAAGAGTCTGAAAGACATTCAGATCCAGAAGTTCTGCTACATACTTAGGGGACATGTAAGATCTCTTTTTGGGGACGCAGTGGCTCAGTGGCTAAGACGCTGAGCTTGTCAATCAGAAAGGTCGGTAGTTCGGCGGTTCAAATCCCTAGCGCCGCATAACGGAGTGAGCTCCCATTACTCGTCCCAGCTTCTGCCTATCCTTCCTATTATCTATCTCCTCTTACTGATGACTATATAACCTTGTTGCTTATATCTTTACAATTTATATTGTTTTATTTAGTTTCCTAGTATGATTTGATTGCTTATTTAGTATCCTATGACGATCACTAAGTGTTCTATCTTATGATTCTTGGTGAATGTATTTTTATGTACTGAGAGCTTATGCACCGAAGACAAATTCCTTGTGTGTCCAATCACACTTGGCCAATAAATTATTCTATTCTATTCTATTCTATTCTATTCTATTCTATTCTATTCTATTCTATTCTATTCTATTCTATTCTATTCTCCATTCCATATTCTATTCTATTCTATTCTATTCTATTCTATTCTATTCTATTCTATTCTATTCTATTCTATTCTATTCTATTCTATTCTATTTTTGTTCTATTCTATTCTATTCTATTCTATTCTATTCTATTCTATTCTATTCTATTCTATTCTATTCTATTCCTATCCTATCCCATCCCATCCCATCCCATTCTATTGTTTTATACATATTCTATTCCTATTTTCTATTCAATTCTATTCTTGTTTTATTTCTATTCTGTTCTGTTCTGTTCTGTTCTATTGTTTTGTACTTATTCTATTCTATTCCCTATTCTATTCTGTTCTATTCCTATCCTATTCTTTTATACCTATTCTATTCTATTCCCTATTCTATTCCTTCAAATCCCTCTGTTAAGTATTTGTGATCTTTAGTGCCTAGAAAGTCCACAAATGGTTTCCCTTCTCTTATAAAGCTGTCTAGTCCAACGAGCTGGGAAGTCTTTAACTCTCAACCTTCTGCAAATATTCTTCATCTTGAATTCTCTGCCCACCAGGGTCAAACTCAAAGCAACTCCAACCTACCATGTATTTGGGATCCGGTCTTATTAAAAAGGTTGCAGGCACTACTGATCAAAAATGCATTACACTCCCAGGTATTTCACAGTTTATTAAATGCAAATCTCTGGGGTACAAATGATGGATTTCTCCCTTCTGTTCAGGTTTAATAATCTCAAAGAACTTTCTCTCTTCCGGCCATCAAAGGGGTGCCCAGCTTAATATATGGGTTTGCCTCCTGACCCTTTATGGGCAGAGAGCCACCAAGTTAATTGCTTGCATTTAAAAGCAACTACCTAAAAGCAACTATCAGAAATGACATTTAAGTCTTTTTTTTTTTTTTAAAAAAAATCCTGATTGACACCAGAATTCGTCCAAATCAGCACAAAGAATTTGTGGCTCAAAGTAAGCTTTGCTTGAGAAGAAGTAGTTGCGCAAAACAGGTATACGCTCGGATTACTTTGATCTTTTTAGATCAGCCTAAAAAGGAGAAAGGTATGGATCCTGTCTGGTGGAGATGAACACCCAGAAATATATTTGTAGTTTTCCTAGCAACAGTATGGTCATTTACATTCATCCTTTACAGTCCTGGGTACTCTCTGAGCTTGGTGGTTTTCTTGCAGATGTTTCATGACCCAACTAGGCAACATCATCAGTCACAAAGTCACAAAAAGTCATGGAATCAATTATTAACTAATCCATCATCCTCCACTTAGAAACAAACAACCTACTCTCTAATAAACAATTTGGTTTCAGGAAAAAAACTATCATGTAATCTGCAACTCTTACACTGCAAAAACATATGGACGACACAACTCGATCAGGGCAAAGCAATAGACACAATCTACATAGACTTCTGTAAAGCCTTTGATTCAGTGGTACACAACAAACTACTCCTAAAACTAAAATCTTATGGTATCTCTGGACAACTGTATAACTGGATAGAAGCATTCTTGTCAAACAGACAACAAATGGTCAAAATTGGGAGTGTCCTATCAAATTCTGTACCTGTCAATAGTGGTGTCCCCCAAGGCAGTGTTCTAGGACCAACTCTTTTCATACTCTACATAAATGACCTCTGTGATCATATTAAGAGCAACTGCGTTCTTTTAGCTGATGATGTAAAGCTGTTCAATACCACAGACAATACTGCTACCCTTCAAAAAGATCTTGACTATATATCAGAATGGTCAAAAAATGGCAACTTCAAATCTCAACAAATAAATGCTCTGTCTTACATATTGGCAAAAAAAATCAGAAAATAAAATACAAGCTAAATAGTCAAGATCTTGTTGATGATCCAAGCTCTGTAAAGGACCTTGGAATACTCATCTCTAATGATCTAAGTGCTAGAGCTCACTGTAACTACATAGCCAAAAAGGCATTAAGAGTTGTTAACCTAATCCTACGTAGCTTTTTCTCTGGTAATATCACACTACTAACTAGAGCATACAAAACATTTGCTAGACCAATACTCGAATACAGTTCATCAGTCTGGAACCCACATTACGTATCTGATATTAGCACAATTGAGAAAGTCCAGAAATATTTCACAAGAAGAGTTCTCCACTCCTCTACTCATTGTAGAATACCTTATGACACCAGACTCGAAATTCTAAACTTAGAAAACCTAGAACTACGCCACTTTCGGTCCGATCTAAGTATAGTATATAAAATCATACATTGTAATGTCCTACCTGTCAATGAATACTTCAGCTTCAACCATAACAATAAAAGAGCACACAATAGATACAAACTCAAGGTTAATCGCACCAAACTTGATGGCAGGAAATACGACTTCAGCAACAGAGTGGTCAATGTCTGGAATACTCTACCTGACTCTGTGGTTTCTTCCCCAACCCCCCAAAAATTTAACCTTAGACTGTCTACTATTGACCTCACCCCTTTCCTAAGAGGTCTCTAGGGGGTGTGCATAAGTGCACCAACGTGCCTACTGTCCCTGTCCTATTGTTTCTTTTATATTTTTTTTATTTTTCTTAAATGTATCCATGTATTGATAGCTATGTTTTTACTTATACGTATTATCTTGTAAGGCAAGCAACTGACAAATAAAAAATAAAAATAAATAAATAAAAAGGGGATCCCGTGAATCCCAGGACATCTCAACTGTTATAAATACATGCCAGTTTTGAAGTGCCTGAATTTTGATCGTGTGTCCATAGGGATGCCGAAATGGTTGTAAGTGTGAAAAATGGTTATAAATGCAATGCAATGCAATGCAATGCAATGCTGTAATGTAATGTAATGCCATAATGTAATGTAACGTAATATATATTAGATATAACATAACTTAACATAACATAACATAATAACCAGTATAATAAAATAATATTGTATGGTATGGTGAGGTATGATATGATATAATATGGTATGATATAATATAATATGATATGATATATGATTTGATATAATGTAATATAATATAAATACTGGTATATTAAAATAATATGGTATGGTATGATATAGTATGATATAATTATAATATGATATGATATGATATGATATAATGTAATATAAATATTGGTATAATATGATATATGATATAAATACCAGTACAAATATAATATAAATATTGGTATAATATGATATATGATATAAATACCGGTATAAATATAATATAAAATAATATAATGTAATATAATATAATAATATAATATAATATAATATAATAAATATAATATAATAAATATAATATAATATATATATGTTGCTTGGTTGAGAGTTATTTTCCCACGTCATTGTAGTTCTTTTAAAGTTGTAGCAACGTTTCAGCAGAATCTCATCTGCCATCATCAGGCTTCTGTATTGTGTTGGCACACAACACAATGATGATGATGGCAGATGAGATTCTGCTGAAACGTTGCTACAACTTTAAAAGAACTACAATGACGTGGGAAAATACCCGAACCAAGCCGAACACCATACATGTAAGTACCCGCGAAAACTTAAGAAAACATATATATATATATATATATATATATATATATATATATATATATATATAAAATATATGCTATAATAACAGCATTACATAACATAACATTTCATGCTTTCTGTTCTTTCATTTTTTTTTCTATCTTCTATTTGCCTTTTTTTCTTTTTCACGTTCACTTTACCTTTCCCCTGAGAAGGACGGAGGACTCCAACTCCCAGAAGGCCTTTGGGAAGCCGTCCGGAAGGGAGCCCCGGCCTGGCGGAGAGACGGACACGTGTAACAAGAGCGGGGCGCGCGGGGCTTCCTGGGAGGCGTAGTCCTCCCCGCTCGGGAGCGCCGTCAGGTTGCCCGGCGGGGATGCCGCTGAAGAACTACAGCGGCAGAGGGGCGGGCGAAGCGGGGCCGGAGCAGGAAGCGTGGGCGCAGCGCAGGGTGCCGGCTTGGAGCTTGCGGGCTCCCCGGTGCTCTTTGCTGGCCAGGATGCGCCCGTCTCTGGCGGTGGGGCTGGTCTTCGCGGGATGCTGCAGCAACGTGGTTTTCCTGGAGCTGCTGATCCGGTGAGTTGGGGGTGCCAGGTGGGCGGCTGGGCTGGCGTTGGGCGCCCTTCCCCCGCATGGAACAGCAGCCCCGCTTCGGGTTTCTTTCGCTGGCCATTCAGTGGTTGGTGTTGGCCCTGATGACGTTCCCTAGTTGGGTCAGGAGACGTCTGTGCAAGAAAACCAGCCGGGCTCTGGGAACCCCAAGGGCCTCCCAACAGCCCTAGTTCTCCTTTTCCTCCTCCTCTCCACAAACCTCTAGCACTGATGACGTTCCCTAGTTGGGTCAGGAGACATCTGCAAGGAAATAGGCACGCTCAGGAAGTACCAAGGATCCCATTGTCCTTTTCCTCCTCCTCCTCTGCCTCCACCTCCTCTCCACAAACCCCACTCTCATGGACCATGGATGATGTTCCCTAGTTGGGTCATGAAACGTCTGCAAGGAAACCACCCAGCTCAGGGAGCACCAAGGACCTTACAGTCCTCCTCCTTCTCCATCTTCTCCTCCTTCATCTCCTCCTCCTCTTCCTCCTCTCCACAAACTCCACTCCCTTCCAACACTGATGAGGTTCCCTAGTTGGGTCTGCAAGGAAACCACCCAGCTTAGAGAGCACCATGGACCTTACAGTCCTCCTCCTCTCCTCAAACCCCATTCTCTTCTGTATTGATGATATTCCCTAGTTGGGTCATGAGACGTCTTGTAAGAAAAACCCCAAGCTCCGAGAACACTAAGGACCCCACAGTTGCAATTGTCCCCCCCCCCAAACCCCACACGATCCAGGGAAAAAAAAACACCCCAAACCCCGACCCCCCCCCCCCCCCCTCCTCCTCCTCCTCTTCCTCCTTCTCCTCCCCTACTCTCTTCTAGCACTGATGATGTTACCTAGTTGGGTCATGAAACGTCTGCAAGAAAAGCACCAAGCTCAGAGAGCACCAAGGAACCCTCATTTCTTCTTTTCCTCCTTCTCCTTCTTCCCTTTCCTTTCTTATTCTCCTCCTCCCCCTCCTCTCCACAAACCCCACTTCTTTCTAGCACTGATGATGTTCCCTAGTTGGGTCATGAAATATCTTGTAAGAAAACTACCAAGCTCAGAGAGCACCAAGGACCCCATAATTGTAATTTTCCTCCTCCTCCTCCTCCTCCTCCTCCTCCTCCTCCTCCTCCTCCTCTTCCTCCTCCTCCCCTACTCTCTTCTAGCACTGATGATGTTACCTAGTTGGGTCATGAAAGGTCTGCAACGAAACCACCAAGCTCGGAGGGCACCAAGGACCCTACAGTCCATTTCCTCCTCCTCCTGCTCCTCCTCCTGCTCCTCCTCCTCCTCCTCCTCGCAAACCCCATTCTCTTCCGATATTGATGATATTACCTAGTTGGGTCATGAAATGTCTGCAAACCCCCTCCCCGCACCAAGTTCAGAGAGTGCCAAGGACCTCACAGTTCAATCCTGGGCTACAAAGATTCTCTTGTATGAATTCAAATTCCGTGGGGTCCTTGGTGCTCTCTGAACTTCATTCTTGGGTCTTGTGACCCAACTAGATAACGTCATCAGTGCGCGTGGCAAACCCCACCGTCCTTCTCACTGATGATGTTTCTTAGTTGGGTCATGAAACGTCTGCAAGAAAAGAGCCAAGCCCAGAGTGCACCTCTCAGTTCAACCTTGAGCTACAAAATTTGTCTTCTGTCAACCACTGATATTTTCTGTAGTCCAGAGTCTCCGGATTTTTCTTTTTTTCTTTATAATATTTTTATTGCACATTTTTTGTTATTATACATCACATTTCCAGTTTTGCAACGGCAGCATCCTGGCTATATCAAGTCCTTTTCAAATATACACCGTATTATACACCCTGGTTATAACCGTTATTCTCATAGTGTTCTGACCAAGACTTCCTGAGACAGTAACAATCAGATGCTGTTCCCAAAAACCTTGTTTTTATTTCAACAGCTGTGAATTATATGTATTCACAGCCTGTAATGAGCCCCAAGCAGTTTATGAATAGTCCAACGGAAAAAGAACAATGAACGTGGTGTAATCTAGTTGTCTTTCATCGCTAATTCATATGAAAAATAATGCATACATAATACATAATATATATTTACATTCTGTATACATGATATATAATATATACATTAACATTAGTCATTTTTAATACTCCTGATCCTTCCTTTTTTTCCAACCAGTGGTAAAACTTTCCCCATATTTTATAATGTTCGAATCCGTCTTTATTTTTTAATTCTTGGGTCAATTTGTCCATTTCTGCACATGTCCAAATTTTTCTAATTATTTCTATTTCGTCTGGTATTTCCTTTCATTTCCATTTTGAGGCATAAATTAATCTTGCAGCTGTGATTACATGTATTATTAGAGATATTATATCTTTATTATATTTCTCTAAATTGATTCCCAATTTAAAAAAAAAAATTCCGGTTTGTATTTTACTTTAATTTCACACATCTCTTCTAATTTCACACATCTCTGGATTTTGTGCCAAAAGTTTTGGGCTTTTCTACAATTCCACCATACATGATAATACGATTCATTTTCCTTAACACATTTCCAAACATATAGGGGATAAATTTGGGTACTAGGTGTGTCAGGAGGATTACACCACGTTCATTGTTTTTATTTTATTTTTTCCTTTTTTGTTCAATAAAATTTATTTTTAAAAAATAGTCCTACGGAAGTCTGCCACAGTCCTTCGGGATAAGGCTGATAAGCACCCACCTTTATCTCCCTTGAAATGCTGCCAATGACTAAATTGCCAATTAGCTGTACGAGGCCAAATAGAGCACAAAGTCCACACGGAGCTTCAGATTTTAAATAGACCAGAACGAACAAAGTTGCTTCCTGCAAAGGCTCCTGTCTCTTTGCTCCTCCTTTATGTTTTATGGGCGGGGCCAATCATCTCCAAGCCTTACTCCCGAGTTGCCTCTTTTGTCTTAACTGTTCTTTCCTTCTGGCAGCTCTGTGCATGCGGTGCACTGGTAACAGGCTCCCCTTGTTCCTCTTCCTCACTGCTGTCAGATTCTGGAGGCTCCGGAGTCCACACATAACTCCCAGATGGCCCCGGCCCCATATCTGTGTCGGACGCAGATCCCTCGTCCAAGTCCTCCCCAGACTCCTGGACTGGCCCATGTTCTTCCCCACTGTCCGACTCTGCTGCCATCTCCGCAGGCCGCCAGCGGATCACAACACATAGTCATACAGTGTAGTCTCTTTTACCTACATAGTATTGTACATCACAATTATAACTATTGTTTTCACAGTTGTACCATAACACTCTTATTACATTTAATTTTTTTCTGAGTCTCGATCACTTCCATTTGCCAAAAGTGCATGGCATTTGAGCTGCTTTTTTTTTTGCCTTTTTCTTGCTTGGTTATATTTCTTATTTTTATTTCCAATTTAGTGGGAGAAAAGCTACTGTATTCGGTTTGTACAAGATTTTTTTCCCCAAAGCTGCAGACAAATTGTGACATTCTTTTCTTCTTCGCCTTATCTCCAACGCAGGGAATTTCCAGGAAGCGGGAATTTGATCACGTTTTCCCAGTTCTTCTTCATAGCTTTGGAAGGTTTCGTCTTTGAAGCAAACTTTGGAAGGAAACAGCCCACAATTCCCATCAGGTACGGCCGATCGCTTCTGTTTTGAAGTAGAATGTTTATTCGAGTTGATCCTAATATAGAATACAACTGAAAATAAAGATAATGAGGAAATGAGGAAGGACAAGGAAAACAGCTCATTTTTCCTGTCAGATATGGCCAGTCTCTTTTGTTTTTAAATATAATTTTTATTTCGAGTTTGTCCTAATATAAAATACAGCTGAAAATAAAGATAATGGGGAAATGAGGAAGGAATAGGAAAGTAGCTCATTTTTCCTGTCAGATATGGCCAATCTCTTTTATTTTGAAATGCAATTTTTATTTTGAGTTGATCATAATATAAAATACAACTGAAAATCAAGATAATGGGGAAATAGAGAAGGAAAAAGAAAAAGGAAAGAAGGGTAGGGAAGAAAGAATAAATCAGCAATTTCCAACTTTTTTTTCAGTGCAGTGAGGTGCAAAATATAACTACAATCTCAGCTTTTTAATTAGTGAATGCTACCCATTTCTGTAACAACAAACTACAGGTAGTCCTCGACTTACAACAGTTCATTTAGTGACAGCTCGAAGTTACAATCGCACTGAGAAAAGTGACTTACGACCGTTTTTCACCCTTATAACCGTTCTGGCATCCCCAATGGTCATGTGATCAAAATTCAGAGGCTTGGCAACTGGCATGTACTTATGACGGTTTTTCAGCATCCCGAGGTCACATGTTCCCCTTTTGCGACCTGACAAGCAAAGCCAATGGGGGAAAAGCCAGATTCATTTAACGACCGCGTTACTAAACAGTCACTTGAAGACTACCTGTATTTGATTTGTGATCCTTCTTTCTGCTTTGGGTAGAAGTCCGGGAGGGGAGTGGGATTTCAAATGGGGAGGGGGCCGCCTTCCAGGAAACTCACATCCCACCTAACTTGGAAGGTGATGTTGTGGTCCACCGGTGGCTAGCGGAGTTGGCAGCAGAGTCAGACAGTGAGCAGGTTGGGGAGGAAGCTGGGCCAGTCCTGGAGACTGAGGAAGGCTCGGATGAGGACTCTGCGTCGGAGGCAGAGATGGGGCCAGGGCCGTTCGACAGTTATCAGCTGCCTTCGGAGTCGGAGATCAATGGGGAAGAAGAACAGCTGGAGCCTGTTACAGTGTGCACATGCACAGAGCTACCAGAAGAAGGGAACAGCTAAGGAACAAGGGAGTAAGGGTACAGGGGGATGGTGAATGGCCCCTCCCCTCCCAAAAGAGGAGCAAAAGGGGAGGGGTCTTTTGCAGGAAACCATTCGTTTGTTGCAGCCGTGGGAAGATCTGTCTGTGCATCTCAGAGTCTCTGTGCTGAGTCCTTCCTTGTCAGCACTGCATTTGGGAATAGTTACTTGGCAGCTCTCCAGGCGAGATGAGGTCTGTGCTCCTAATCAGACCCTTGGAAGACTGTTGGCCAGGCCTTTAAAGGGCTGAATGCGAATGCAAGAAATTCACCTTCGTTTAATGAAAGGGGTTTTGCCGGGACAAAGAGTCTGCTTGGTGCTTTTTGGGGAAGCTGAGGTCAGAACAGTTGAATAATTTTGGACTTCTCTCTTTTCTAGGTTCTACCTCATTATGGTGGGCATGTTTTTCACAGTCAGTGTGGTGAATAACTATGCCCTCAACCTGAACATCGCGATGCCCCTGCATATGATATTTAGATCGGTGAGATTTTATTCCAGGTTTTAATATTTATTTGTTTGTACCCCACCTTTAATGTTTTTTTATTAATAACTCAAGGAGATGAACGTATCTAATACTTCTTCCTATTCCTCAATAACAGCCCTGTGAGGTGGGTTGGACTTAGAGAGTGTGATTGGCCCAAAGTCACCCAGCCAGCTTTCATGATGACTAAGGCAGGACTAGAATTCACCGTCTCCTGGTGATTGGCCCAAAGTCACTCAGTCGGCTTTCATGCCTAAGGCGGGACTAGAACTCACCATCTCCTGCTGATTGGCCCAAAGTCACTCAGTCGGCTTTCATGCCTAAGGCGGGACTAGAACTCACCATCTCCTGCTGATTGGCCCAAAGTCACTCAGTCAGCTTTCATGCCTAAGGCGGGACTAGAACTCACCGTCTCCTGCTGATTGGCCCAAAGTCACTCAGTCAGCTTTCATGCCTAAGGCGGGACTAGAACTCACCGTCTCCTGCTGATTGGCCCAAAGTCACTCAGTCAGCTTTCATGCCTAAGGCGGGACTAGAACTCACCGTCTCCTGCTGATTGGCCCAAAGTCACTCAGTCAGCTTTCATGCCTAAGGCGGGACTAGAACTCACCGTCTCCTGCTGATTGGCCCAAAGTCACTCAGTCAGCTTTCATGCCTAAGGCGGGACTAGAACTCACCGTCTCCTGCTGATTGGCCCAAAGTCACTCAGTCAGCTTTCATGCCTAAGGTGGGACTAGAACTCACCGTCTCCTGCTGATTGGCCCAAAGTCACTCAGTCAGCTTTCATGCCTAAGGCGAGACTAGAACTCACCGGGTTCTGCTGATTGGCCCAAAGTCACCTGGTTGGCTTTCATGCCTAAGGCGAGACTAGAATTCATCAGCGCCTGATGGTTGGGCCAAAGTCACCTGTACACCTGTACTAAATTGAGGATTACCTGTGGTAATTTTCAATTTAATGCCCATATAGTGACTATATCTACCCTCAACCTTCTTAACCTGCAAAAGATATCCGATGCAGGTAGTCCTCGACTTACAACGCTTCATGTAGTGACCATTCAAGGTTACAACGGCCCTGAAAAAAAAGTGACCTATGACCGTGTTTCACACCAATTGCCATTGCAGCATCCCCCGTGGTCATGTGATCAAAATTCAGATGCTCGGCCACTGGTTCTTACTTAACGACCGTTACTGTGTCCCAAGGTCACGTGATTCCCCTTTTGCGACCTTCTATCCAACGAAGTCAGTAGGGGAGCCCGATTCACTTAACCTATCTCCGTGATGGCAAACCTATGGCACGCGTGCCACAAGTGGCACGCAGAGCCATTTGTGCCAGCACACGAGCCACAGGCAAACTTACCTCACTGCGCATGCGTGCGGCTCACAGCTGATTTTTCAGCTGGTTTGAGGCCTTTTTCAGCCTCCCAGAGGCTTGGAAAAAGCCTCTGCAAGACTTTTCAGGATGAATAATAGGCCCGTTTTGTCACTTCCTGTAATACCAGAAGTGATGAAACGGGCCTATTATTCGTCCTGAAAAGCCTCTGGAAGCCGAAAAATCAGCTGTGAGGTGCAGTGCAGTTAAGCAGAAGGGGAGATTGCACGCGCAGACGCAGGGGATGTGAGGACGCGCATTGCATTCTGGGTGCTGGCATGTCAGTGCGCGCGTGCTAAATGCGTGCACAATTTTTTGCACAGGAGCCCAAAATGGTTAGCCACCACTGACCTATCTTAACCCCTGCAGGAGTTAAGATAGGTTAACTTAACCACTGTGGCCAAAAAGGTCGTAAAAATGGGGTGAAATTCACTTAAAAAAATGTCTTGCTCTAGCAAAAGAAACATTGAGATTGATTGCAGTTGTAAGTCGAGGCCCACCTGGACCTTCAGCCAAAGATTTACATCCTAATTTACAGTCATAAGTGTGAAAAACCATCATAAGTCGCTTTTTTCCTTCGGTGCCGTTATAACTTTGAACGGTCACTAAATGAACTGTTGTAAGTCACGGACTACCTGTATTATCCCAATGGCTATTATCAACTCATAAAATATTTCTCTGGTCTTTTTAGAGTTGCCAACAGAAAGGGAGGGGGGAGCAGTGCGGCAGCTTGCAAACCGAAAGTGCATTCCATAAATGTTCTCAAAGATGGTAACTAGGTGACCGAAGTTTCTGCCCGCAAAATTCTAACTGGAGAGTATGATTGATGACTCTGGGCTATGGAGGTGTCCCATTGGAGAATATGAATTACGATACACCCAGGCAGTGCCGGCCTGTTAATTCCCAAGAAATCCTTTTTAAAGTTTCGGATGTTTGGCTCGAGACTCATGATTTAAATGGGGGTAACTGCCAGAATCCTGATAGCCTTTTAAAAAAATCCTTCTTCTCCATTTCTTTCCCTCTAGGGCTCTTTGATAGCCAGCATGGCACTAGGGATTATCATTCTGAAGAAAAGGTAAGATGGCTGCTTCTTCCGGTAGCCACAAAACCAGACTCTGGCCATTCACCAGTGTCATGCCCCTGTTGGAATCTGACTCCGAGGGGGAGATTGAGCAGCTGACAGGGAGTGGGAGCGTGGCTCCGGTGGCTGTGGAGGAAACTGGGAAAAGGCACAATCCGGCTGGGCATTCAAAGGAAGGCCCAGGCCCACCCCCTCTTCATCCTAGGGCACGCAGGGAGGAACAGAGAAGGGAGCAACATGGGTTACGGGGGAGAAAGGGGCCCTGATTCCCTTCATTAGCTGCAGCTGGGAAAACAGGATTTAAAAGGGGCTTTTGTGCCACACCCCGGGTCATCACAGTGAGGGACGGGTTCATGGCTTTTCCTTGGGGTTGGGCCCGAAGGACCATGCATGTACAGGTAGTCCTCAACTTACAACTGTTCACTTATCCCCAAGGTGCTCTTTTCTAGAGGCAACTGGGCTTCATTGTTTCTTTTCGTTATGATTTTTCGTCACTAACTGAGCAATGAGGCCTATGCAGTACAATGGAGTGAGATCTGTACACTGGGGAAACAAAACAGCCACTTCACAAACACGTGGCGCCACCTAGCAGAACAAACCCTTCAGGATTAGATTCAGCACCTGCATTTTTAAGACAAAAGGCCAGTCTTTGGGAGACAGCAAAGTCCACATTCTGGACAGAGAGGACCCCTGGTTTGAAAGAGGGGTCCAAGAGGCCATCTGTCTCAAAATTGAACATCCCTCTCTCAACAGAGAAGGAAGGAAATGGCGTCCTCTATCCCCAGTCTACAACACGGTCCTTTCAGCATTTCCAAGAAGGCTCCGCACTCATTTGCACCATTCAGGTGCGACCCTGAGGCTTACAGATAAACCTCCAAGTGGCCTCAATGACCCTCTAAAAGGATGCAAATGACCAGCTGTCTGCAAGGAGTACAAATCCCTCCGTTCCCCACCATTAAGTCAGAAGGCTCCACACCCATTTGCACCATTCAGGTGCGACCCTGAGGCTTACAGATAAACCTCCAAGTGGCCTCAATGACCCTCTAAAAGGATGCAAATGACCAGCTGTCTGCAAGGAGTATAAATCCCTCCGTTCCCCACCATTAAGTCAGAAGGCTCCACACCCATTTGCACCACTCAGGTGTGACCCTGAAGACACAGATAAACCTCCAAGTGGCCTCAAGGACCCTCTAAAAGGATGCAAATGGCCAGCTGTCTGCAAGGAGTATAAATCCCTCCATTCCCCACCATTAAGTCAGAAGGTTCCACACCTATTTGCACCACTCAGGTGTGACCCTGAGGACACAGATAAACTTCCAAGTGGCCTCAATGACCCTCTAAAAGGATGCAAATGGCCAGCTGTCTGCAAGGAGTATAAATCCCTCCATTCCCCACCATTAAGTCAGAAGGTTCCACACCCATTTGCACCACTCAGGTGTGACCCTGAGGCTTACAGATAAACCTCCAAGTGGCCTCAATGACCCTCTAAAAGGATGCAAATGACCAGCTGTCTGCAAGGAGTATAAATCCCTCCGTTCCCCACCATTAAGTCAGAAGGCTCCACACCCATTTGCACCACTCAGGTGTGACCCTGAAGACACAGATAAACCTCCAAGTGGCCTCAAGGACCCTCTAAAAGGATGCAAATGACCAGCTGTCTGCAAGGAGTATAAATCCCTCCGTTCCCACCATTAAGTCAGAAGGCTCCACACCCATTTGCACCACTCAGGTGTGACCCTGAAGACACAGATAAACCTCCAAGTGGCCTCAAGGACCCTCTAAAAGGATGCAAATGACCAGCTGTCTGCAAGGAGTATCAATCCCTCCGTTCCCCAACATCCAGTCAGAAGGCTCCACACCCATTTGCACCACTCAGATGTGACCCTGAGGCTTACAGATAAACCTCCAAGTGGCCTCAATGACCCTCTACAAAGGATGCAAATGACCAGCTGTCTGCAAGGAATATCAATCCTTCCATTCTTCACCATCCGATCAGAACTGAGGAAGTTTCTCAAATGAGGAGCGAAACGTCTTCCAAGAAAAAAACCAGAAAGTCCAGTTGCCTCTTGAGGAAAAAAAGCACCTTTGGGACAACCCTGACTCCTGAAGGACTGAGAATCTACCTAGACAACCGTTCATTTGAGAGATCAAATGCCGCTGAAAAAAGCGACGTCGGTCCGTTTTTCACACTTACGACCTTTGCAGCCTTCCCCGTGGGCACGTGATCAAAATTCAGACGTTTGGCCACAGACTCCTATTTATGACGGTTGCGGTGTCCCAGGGGGCAGGTGTGTGCCACGTGATTCCCTTTATGCGACCTTCTGGCAAGCCAAGGGAGGAAGCCGTATTCGCTTAACGACCGTGTGACTCACTCAACGATGGCGGTGATTCGCTTAACGGCTGTGGCAAAGCGTGGTCACGGCCTCAGGCAAATCTCAGCTGCCTCGCTTAGCAACAGAAATGTTGGGCTCAGTTGTGGCCGTAAGTCGAGGACTACCTCTTGGTTAGGAAGATTTCAAGAGCCTCCACGTCACTCTGGTTTTGACCTCAACTTTGGAGCTCTTTTCAAAATTTGACAGTCGGGGACATCGACTTCCTGGTTTTCTGAGGGAATTATGGGGGTTTACGGGGAGGGGATTAAGTCATCTTGAGGGGGGGGGGCCTTGTCTTCTGGAAGGGGGGGGGCCAAACCGGTATGTGGGAAGGACCATGCTTGGGAACGAGATGTTCTCCTTGTCCTCCTCAAAGAGACCCCCTACTCCCGTGATGGCATGCAAAGCCATTTGTATGGGCGCGCGAGCCCCAGCCAAACTTACCTGCACTGCGCGTGCGTGTGCCTCACAGCTGATTTTCGGGCCGTTTGAGGCCATTTTCGCCCTCCCGGAGGCTCGAGGGAAGCCTCTGCAGCCTCGGGAAGCTGAAAAACGGACCTTCCGGAAATACTGGAAGTGACGAAACGGGCCCGCTTTTCGGCCTCCCGAGGCTGCAGAGGCTTCCTCGAGCCCCCAGGAGGGAGAAAACGGCCTGCCCCAGGCTTCGGAGGCCCTCTGGAGGCTGAAAACGGGCACTTCCGGTATTTCCGGAAGGCCTGTTTTTCGGCCTCCCGAGGCTGCAGAGGCTTCCTCGAGCCCCCAGGAGGGAGAAACGGCCTGCCCCAGGCTTCGGAGGCCCTCTGGAGGCTGAAAACGGGCACTTCCGGTATTTCCAGAAGGCCCGTTTTTCGGCCTCCCGAGGCTGCAGAGGCTTCCCTCGAGCCCACAGGAGGGAGAAAACGGCCTGCCCCAGGCTTCGGAGGCCCTCTGGAGGCTGAAAACAGGCACTTCCGGTATTTCCGGAAGGCCTGTTTTTCGGCCTCCCGAGGCTGCAGAGGCTTCCTCGAGCCCCAGGAGGGAGAAAACGGCCTGCCCCAGGCTTCGGAGGCCCTCTGGAGGCTGAAAACGGGCACTTCCGGTATTTCCGGAAGGCCCGTTTTTCGGCCTCCCGAGGCTGCAGAGGCTTCCCTCAAGTCTCTGGGTGGGCGACAAGGCCTCAAATGGATCGAAAATCAGTTGGGAGGCATGCACACGTGCACAGTGCAGGTAAGGGGGCAGGGCGGGAGTGTTGCGTGCGCATGCGCAGGGGGGGATGGGGCGCATTGCATGGTGGGCCCTGCACGCGCACGCGCTTTCGGCACACCACAACGAAAAGGTTCGCCGTCGCTGCCCTACTGCAATTGAAAACCAAAAATGGGAGCCGTAGTGCTGAGATTTGGCTTTGCTGCTGTTATTCCCCGAGGGGCGTGTGGGATTTGAAAGGGTGTGAGGGAGGGTCCTGTCTGTGGCTGCTATGGAAGAAGGAGCCATTCTTTCGGGACCAAGAGAGAGCCAGTTGGGTTTGGTGGTGAAATCGCCAGGCGAGAAGCCGGGAGACGGTGAGTTCTAGTTTTGCCTTAGGCAGGAAAGATGGCCGGGTGACTTTGGGCCAATCACTAGGCGACTGTGAGTTCTAGTCCTGCCTTAGGCATGAAAACTTGCTTCGTGACTTTAGATCAATCACCAGGAGACCGTGAGTTCTAGTCCCACTTTAGGCATGAAAGCCAGCTGAGTGACTTTGGGCCAATCACTAGGAGACGGTGAGTTCTAGTCCCACTTTAGGCATGAAAGCCAGCTGAGTGACTTTGGGCCAATCACCAGGAGACGGTGAGTTCTAGTCCTGCCTTAGGCATGAAAGCTGGCTGGGTGACTTTCGATCAATCACCAGGAGACAGTGAGTTTTAATTTCACCTTCGACATGAAAGCTGGCTGGGTGCCTTTGGGCCCATCACCGGGAGATGATGAGTTCTAGTCCACTTTAGGCAGGAAAGCCAGTTGGGTGACTTTGGGTCAATCACCAGGAGACGGTGAGTTCTAGTCCCGCCTTAGGCATGAAAGCGGGTTGGGTAACTTTGGGTCAATCACCAGGAAACGGTGAGTTCTAGTCCCGCCTTAGGCATGAAAGCGGATTGGGTAACTTTGGGTCAATCACCAGGAAACGGTGAGTTCTAGTCCCGCCTTAGGCATGAAAGCGGATTGGGTAACTTTGGGCCAATCACCAGGAGTCAGTGAGTTCTAGTCCCGCCTTAGGCATGAAAGCGGATTGGGTAACTTTGGGCCAATCATCAGGAGACGGTGAGTTCTAGTCCCACCTTAGGCATGAAAGCGGATTGGGTAACTTTGGGCCAATCACCAGGAGATGGTGAGTTCTAGTCCACTTTAGGCAGGAAAGCCAGCTGGGTGACTTTGGGCCAATCACCAGGAGATGGTGAGTTCTAGTCCTGCCTTAAGCATGAAAGCCACCTGGGCGACTTTGGGCCAATCACCAGGAAACAGTGGCTTAAACTCCCCCAGCCGGCTTTCCTGCCTAAGGTAGGACTAGAACTCACGTCTTTCTGTCTTTTAGCCAGGCGCCTTCACCACTGGACCAAACTGGCTGTTTCTTTCTTGCTACCAAGTTGAGATTCTCAAAGCTTGGAGGTTTCCCCACGCAAAGCTGAGCGGAGGGTTTCGGGCTGTTCGGTTCCCTTCTGTTGACGGTCTCCCCTCCTTCTCTTGTTCTCAGGTACACTGTCTCCAAATACATCTCTATCACTTTGGTCTCTCTGGGCATTTTCACCTGTACTCTCATGTCAGCCAAAGAACTGGTAAGTCCCGTTTTTTCTCCCTGTTGAATACCTGCTGTGTCTTCCAAGACGAGACGTGCATCCCAGCATATGCCCCACAGTCAGAGGTGGGCTCCTGCTGGTTCGCACCGGTTCTGACGGACCGGTCGTTAAGATTAGGCGCAGTTGGGCGAGTTGGCAAATCCCACCACCAGCCCATTTTTCGGCCTGTTTTTTGGGGCCGTTTTCAGATCATTTTTCAGACTGTTTTCGGCCATTTTGGGGACCAAAAACAGCCTGAAAACAGCCCCCAAATCAACCCCAAATGGCCTGGTTTAGTTCGCTTGTGACTATGTAAGGATTCTAAGGCCGCTGCCTCTTTTCACTCCACCCCCAGATTCTGTCCTTCTTTCTCCTAAAGACAGTATGGGCCTGGCCTTTTGCCCTTCCCCTACATATTGTCATCCGAAGGCAGCTAGGAAGCCCCTCCCCTGTGAAACACCCCCTGAAATTTGACCCCCCCACCATCCTTTTCGTTTTCCATAAAGTTTTGAAGACTCGTCTTTTTCCCTTAAGAGCCAAGATAAAAGACAATACGATGATTGTTTGTGTGGCCTTTCTTGTTATGAACTTTGTGCTTTATTTTTATGACACCTTTTATGTTTAAATGTTGTTTTAAATTTTGATTGGCAGCCGCCCAACGTCGGTCATATTTCTGTATGGCAACATGTTATCAGTGCCAAAAATAAATTCAACGACCAAAGAACCATAAAAAAACTTATTTATTCAGAGATCTAACATCAGGAGTATGAAAACCCCACACCTAAAGTGGATATTACATTTATAGGGTTGTGTATACATACTTCACGTCATTCTTCCTGTTACTCTCTTTTGGTAAGTCTAGGGACTTTCTCTAGATATTTTTCCATTAACTCTTCCCAGACTGTCATCTCCTGGAAACCACCTCATTCTCATGGCTGCTTCTTCCTGTTATGACCATCTGGGTAATTTTGTAATACAATAGATAATTAACCAATTCTGTTCAGTTAGGATGAACCAAGATCTTTTCACATGTATGCACTGCCAAAAATATTACAGTCCCATGTTCCAGCCAAAAAATTGACATTTTCTGCAGAACATAACAAACCACGGAACATAACAAGCTTATTTGTTATTGTGATGACCCAGGGCGTGGCACAAAAATAACAAAGTCACCAAAGTAGATAAATTCCCTTTAATGCCTCCAACTTGACCCACAATGTCCAATTATCCTCGGCGGGAGATCAAACTCTTCCAAAAACAGTCTACAAAGGAAAGAAATGCAGTCCGAACCCAAAGATAAAGTAGAAATAAAACAACACAAACCACGCTAAAGTAATTAACACGACAAACCAGGATAATAACTTGCAGATTGCCAAAAGATAACGAGGCACGCACAGTTGGGAGGAAGCCAAAACCCAGATAAGCCTCGACAAAGATAATGCATGCTTTGCTTCCAGCAACTTTGCCATGTGCAGTTTGCCCTTTTAAACAGTCTTCCCAGCTGCAGCCCATGAAGGGGATCAAGGCCCTTTCCTTCCTTGTAAACCATGTTGCTCCCTTATCTGTTCCTCCCTGTATGCCCTAGGATGAAGACGGGGTGGGCCTGGGTCTTCCTCTAAATGCCCAGCCGGCCTGTGCCCTTCCCCGGTTTCCTCCACAGCCACCGGAGCCACACTCCCACTCCCTGTCAGCTGTTCAACCTCCTCCTTGGAATCAGACTCCAACAGGGGCATGACAGTTATAGTTAAATAACAGTCCAGTAAAATTCCAGCATAGTTCAGAAATCAGATAAATATGGCATTACTCATGGTTCTCATTTTCACAGGTGTAACTCTTAATATGTAATTCATACATATCACACAGTAGAAGGACATTGGCAGCAAACTGGCTCTTCCCCCTCTTTGTGGTTTCATCGTTTACCTGGCCAGGTGGGCCAGGGCCAGCCCAGAATAGCTTAAACCCAGTCAGGTAGACCACCTGGTCTAGTTTGTTTTGTTTTTGGAATGTTTTCGTGACTTTTTCAATGGATTTTAAAGCTGGAACATTGCACCTGTGTGCAGAAAAGGCCAGGGGAGTCATTAAAAAAAAATAAGAAAAGCGGGGGAGGCTCTCATTTTTTTCCTATTTGAATTTTCTCTCTGTTTAAGTTGATTTATTGGTCCGCAAAGCAATTCCAACAGCAGAGGGTAAAAAAAAAAACAAACATTAAATACAACGACTAAGACAAATATAATAAAAGCAAATCAAAGTCCCCGAGGACTTGCCCAGTTAAAAAATTGGCAGGTAGAGAAAGTTACGGAGACCGAAGGGAAAGAAAGAAAAAAGAACAAGGAGAGGAAATGAGAATTTGAAACCCAAGAACTAAAAGGGTTCGTGTTCTTACGATCACACAGCTTTGCCCTCGACTTTACAACTGCAATTCAGCCCAAAATTTATGTTGTTAAGCAAGACGGTTAACTTTCCCCCCCACCTTTTATGGTTGTAAGTGCAGAAAAAAACCCGGCCCTCAGTCCCTTTTTTCGGTGCTGTTATGGCTTCGAACGGTCACTTGAGCGAATTGTTGGAAGTCGACTGCCTGGAGCGGCCGGTCAGAAGCCGCCATCTTTTCTGGAGATCATGAGGACTAGCGTGAGAGCAGGGAGGAGGGAAAAGGGAGAGGGGTGCTGAGGTCTCGCAGATCCTCTCTTTCTCCAGGTGGGATTTGGGGAAACCTTCCCTCCAGGGCTGCATTTTATGGGTGGTATTTACAGTCATGTATCAGTTGCGCTCGTTTATAATCTTTGATCTGAATGTGATGCCTGTTGATGAATCTTGTAAGAAGAGATCAATTGCAGGAGCTGACATTTTATTTCTTTCTTTCTTTCTTTCTTTCTTTCTTTCTTTCTTTCTTTCTTTCTTTCTTTCTTTCTTTCTTTCTTTCTTTCTTTCTTTCTTTCTTTCTTTCTTCCTTTCCTTTCCTTTCCTTTCCTTTCCTTTCCTTTCCTTTCTGTCTGTCTTTTTCCTCTCTCCCTCTTGTTCTTCCTTCCTTTCTTTCTTCCCTCCCTCCCTTTCTTCTCCCCTTTTCTTCCATCAATCTGTCCATTCTTCTCTTATCCTTTCTTCCTCCCTCCCTCCCTCCTTCCTTTCTTTCCTCCCTCCCTTTTCTTCCTCCCTTCCTCCCTTTTCTTCCTTCCTTCCTTCTTCCCTCCCTTTTTCTTCCTTCCTTCCTTCACTCCTTCTCCTTCCTTCCCCCTTTTCTTCCACTAATCCATCCATTCTTGTCTCTTGTCCTTTCTTCCTTCCTCCCTCCCTCCGTCCCTTCTTTCCTCCCTCCCTTTTCTTCCTCCCTCCCTCCCTTTCCTTCCTTCCTTCCTTCACTCCTTCTCCTTTCTTCCCCTTTTCTTCCACTAATCCATCCATTCTTCTCTCTTGTCCTTTCTTTCTTCCTCCCTCCCATTCCTTTCCTTTCCTTTCCTTTCCTTTCCTTTCCTTTCCTTTCCTTTCCTTTCCTTTCCTTTCCTTTCCTTTCCTTTCCTTTCCTTTCCTTTTCCTTTTCCTTCCTTCCTTCCTTCCTTCCTTCCTTCCTTCCTTCCTCCCTCCCTCCCTCCCTCCCTCCCTCCCTCCGTCTCTCCCTCTCCTTCCCCCCTTGTAGAGCTCTGTGTCGGGTTCGAGTGAAGATGAGGAGAGCATCTCTGCCTTTCTCTGGTGGCTTCTAGGTCTGTAAGTCCTCCCCACGGTTGACCCTTTCCTGAGCTTGTTGAGATCTGGAAAGGGGCACAAAACAGAATCCTGTTTCCAAGCCCCACTCTATAAATTGAACCAGCCACCATATTTATATGTTTTTCTTGTTATAGTGTGGCGGAAGGAGGACAGCAATTCCAAACTAATAATAAGAATTAGTGTAGTCATTGAATTGCACCCGATTCATTTCAACGTCATATTAAATCCGGTGGTCATTTGCGGCCTGGCCTTCTCCTCTTTGTTCTCTCGCCAGCTGTTTTTGTTCTTTGTTTTTGTACTTTGTCCAGGCCTGTTTAAAGTTGTGGTGTGGTTTCTCCCTCCGCCTACACAACAGAGGCAACAGGTGCATTAATCACACTAGCGAAAACGCTTTCATGTATTGCCACCCGAGCCTTTCCCTGGCACGCCTTGGCGAAGCTTCGCTGGACCATCTAATCTTGGGTGTGTTCACTCCGTTGATAGAAGTCAAAACCTACGGGAATTGCACAATAAGAAGGGAAGTGGGCTATTTGGCGGTGTTAAGGCTGGCTTTGGGGGGCTGTGCGCAGACCATATTTTTCTACAGGGCCAAGAATGTGTTTTCATGAGGTCCTCAGTGCTCTCCGAGACTGGTGGTTTCCTTGTTAGGTTTGGGTCCAGCAGCGGTAGTCAACCCACAGGGGGGCCAGGCCCGACCACCTTTGTGTTATGTTTTAACCGTTGCTTGTCTTCGCCGCTCCTTTTCACCGCCCTATCTCCACCACCCAGACCCCCCCCCCCCCCCCCCCCCCAAGTTAGACACAAATTCCGGTACCGAGACAGAGGAGCGCCCTTCACCACCCTTAGGCCGCTTCTCCCCTCCTGCACCTTCGGCTCTTCAATTGTGTGATCTTAACCATAACACCCAATTTTTTCCCACCCCCCCCAAACATTTTATACGCTCCTACATGCCCCAACTAGGTAACAACATCAGTGCTGGAAGGGGGAGGAGTTTGGGAGGAGGAGGAGGAGGAGAAGGAATGGAGAGGAAGGAGGAGGAGGAGGAGGAAGAGAAGAAATGAGGGGTCCTTGGTGCTGCCTGAGCTTGGTGGTTTTCTTGCAGACGTCTCATGACCCAACTTGTGAACATTATCCGTGTTAGAAGGGAGTAGGGTTTGCAGAGAGGAGGAGGAGGAGGAGGGGAAAGGGGGAAGGGAGGTGGAGAAGGAATGACTGTGGGGTCATTGGTGCTCTGTGAACTTGGAGGTTTGCTTCTTCTTATTCCTCCTCCTCTTCCTCCTCCTCCTTTCGTGACCCAACTAGGTAACATCATCAGTGCTAGAAGGGAGTGGGATTTGTCCTTGGTTTATACCAGAGGTCTCCAAACTTGGCAACTTTAAGACTTGGGGGTTTCAACTCCCAGAATTTAGGGAGCTGAAGTCCACAAGTCTTAAAGTTGCCAAGTTTGGGGACCCCCTAGTTTATACACAAGCAGGTTGCTCTATCAATGTTGCTTGGATGTTCTTGTTTTCCTTGATTAGGCTGTTGTTTACTGTTAGCTTGTTTGTCTTAATTGGTTGTTCCTTGATCGGGGCGTCCTTTAAGTCTTGGTTGTTGGTCTAGTGTTAATCTTGGCATTCATGTCTACTTATGCGGGTGTGGATTGCTGGTGGGGAGGTGCTTTGGCCTTTTGGTTTCCTTTTTAGCTTTTTGATGGCCTCTTTCGAATGGTGTGTAGATGTTATGTATCTCTATCTGCCCATTGATGGCTGTTTTGTCAGCGTGCCAGGCCTCCAGGAGTTCACTCAGCTTGCTCTAAGTTTCCCAGTTGAAACCCACCAACACTGACTGGGCAAAACACTCGTTTATAAACAGAGAGCGAAACCCTTCCCTTCTAGCACGGATGATGTTACCTAGTTGGGTCGTGAAACGTCTGCAAGAAAACCACCAAGCTCAGAAAGCACCAAGGACTCTTCCAGTCCTTCCTCCTCCTCCTCCTCCTCCTCCTCCTCCTCCTCCTCCTCCTCCTCCTCCTCCTCCTCCTCCTCCTCCTCCTCCTCCTCCTCCTCCTTCTTCTCCCTGCAAAATCCATTCCCTTCTAGATGTTACCTAGTTGGGTCATGAAACATCTGCAAGAAAAACACCATGCTCAGAAAGCACCAAGGACCTCACAGTTCTCCTCCTCCTTCTCCTCTCCACAACTCCCCCTCCATTCCAGCACTGATGCCGTTACCTAGTTGGGTCATGAAATGTCTGCAAGGAAACCACCAAGCTCAGAGAGCACCAAGGACCCTACAATTCAACGTTGAGCTACAATTTCTATGAATATGTTTCCATGCTGCATTGAACAGTGCAACTCAAGGCTATCTATCCCTCAGTCTCAAGTTTGTTTTTGCTGGGTTTAAGCAACCTTGGTTTGTTCCCTACAAGCTAAGATGAAGTAAACTGGGAAGCTGAAAAATATCCTGGAATAAGGCAGTTTCCAACCACAATCTGTATCGTTGCCAAGAAAACTAGACGGATGTATTAACGTAGTCAAACCTGAGATTGAGGAAATCTTACTTTTAGCTAAATAGCTTTTGTAGATCCTGAGTGTTCATCCAGTCGTGGGATTTTCTGCTGAAGGGCAAATCCACAAGGTTGGTCTCCACCATTATGTTTTAGGAATTGCGGCCTTGACCTTTGCCCTCCTCATGTCCGCCCTGATGGGGATCTTCCAGGAAACCATCTATAAGAAGTTTGGAAAACACTCAAAGGAAGCTCTCTTCTACAATGTAAGTGTCCACCGTCCATTTTATCTGGTTTCAATTTGCAGGAGTTAAGAATTCTTCAGCCAGCATGCTTTAAGACACTTCAACTCCCAGAATTTCCCAGTCAGCAGGCTTTGAGATGGGTGGACTTCAACTCCCAGAATTCCCCAGCCAGCATGTTTTTAAGATGGGTGGACTTCAACTCCCAGAATTCCCCAGCCAGCGTGCTTTGAGATGGGTGGACTTCAACTCCCAGAATTCCCCAGCCAGCATGTTTTTAAGATGGGTGGACTTCAACTCCCAGAATTCCCCAGCCAGCATGTTTTTAAGATGGGTGGACTTCAACTCCCAGAATTCCCCAGCCAAGCATGCTTTGAGATAGGAGCACTTCCAGAATTCCCTGGCCAATAGCTTCTAGAGGGTTGTATCAAGTCCCAGAATTCCTCAGTCAGCATGCTTTAAGATAGATGGACTTCCACTCCCAGAATTCCCTGGCCAATAGCTTTAAGGTGGGTGGGCTCCAACTCTTCCGCTATGCTCCAGGATCTGCAGGCATGATGGGGATTGTGGTGCAAAACTTAATTTTGCCAGTTCTGTTCCAAAACTTTTGTTTCAATTTTTTTTTCCTTCTAGCACGCCCTTCCTCTTCCAGGGTTTCTCTTTCTGGCTCCAGATATTTACAGGCATGGACTTCTCTTCAGTCAAACTAGTGAGTTGATACGGAGAGCTGATTTTTAATTTGTAACGGAAATCTGGCAGGTGCCGCTTAAAATTAGAAGGAGTCTGGTAGCTGGGGAGCTGTCCTCTTAAGGACGGAGTGGAGTTACTCAACTTAAGACCAGTTGCTTAGCATGTTGTATGTTCTTTGAAGCAGGGGTCGCCAACCCTTTGGACCTGAGGGACCCCCAAACTCATAATTTTAAATCCCACGGACGAGTAATATGAATTTTGACTGACGGTGGCTTGCTGACATTGGTGGGAGAGAGAGAGAGAGACTTTTGGCTTCATGCAAGGAAAGCAGCAGAAGCCGCAGAAGTCTTTCTTTCTCTCCCCCAAACTCCGCCAGGAATGAGTCTTTGCCGGCGGCGCCTCTTGGAGCAGGAGGCCTTGCAGGGCCCCAAAGACTCATTTCTGGCAGAGTTAGGGGGAGAGAAAGAAAGACTTTTGCTGCTTTCCTTGCGTGCAGCCAGAAGCAGAAGAAGAAAGAAGCGGAAAAAGGCAGCCCGGTGGCCAGGCCAGGTGCGTGGGGGAGTGAGGGCAAGTTCTCCCCCTCTGTCCTTTCCCCTCTCCCCTCACTACGTCGTGTTGTTCACAATGCAAGCGATGCAAGCCTTGTGTTCCCGCGCAGCCTGGATTAATTGATTTTGGGGGTGATTTGTTGGCGACATTTCTCTGCAAACCACCAAAATTTTCTTGTGGACTACCAGTGGTCCACGGCCCACTGACTGGCGACCACTGCTTTAAAGGTTCCTAACTCACTGTCCTCTCTTCTCCAACAGGACTCATCCAAGTGCCGTTGGTTGGGCTCAACCTACCCATCATGTGGTTCTATCTCATGATGAACGTCATAACTCAGTATCCTTTGGGTTTTTTTGGGTGGGGGGGAGTTATCTAGCAGACATTAACGGTGAAGTTGAGGCTCAGCCAACATTCCTGGCTTCCCTATGACAGAGGGGGACTTCTTAAGAGTCCTGCATCTTGTTAAGGTTTTGGAGTGGTGGCCTAGAAGGTGGAGCTCTGGCCTCACAACCAGGAGGTTGTGAGTTCAATCTTAGGTGGAGGCTGTGTGATGAGGCCACACAGTCAGATAATCAGTAGGAGTCCCTTTATTAGCTCCAACTTTTCCCAATGTCCTGGTTCCCTTCTGAGCTGGAGAAAACCTCTCCCAGGAACAGCCTTTGGCTGCAGAGAATCAAGTCCAAAACATGGTCAACAAAAACTGTAACTTTAAGTCCAATCAAGCCAAACTGAGGTAATTAGTTTGGCAAGGCAGGAGCAAGAATTCCAGACGTTAAGGCAGGGCAGTAACTCAACACGGTTGGAAGGATGCCAGGAACACAGATAACCAAAGTCAACAAAAGATAAACTCACATTTGCTCCCAGCAGCTGCCGCACTCAGCATGCATTTCTTTTAAACTCCCTTCCCAGGTGTGGCTAATGAAGGGAATCAGGGCCCTTTCCTCCCCCGTAAGCCACGCAACCCACGTTGCTCCCTTCTCTGTTCCTCCCTGCATGCCCTAGGATGAAGAGAGGGTTAGGGTTTGCCTAACCCTTCTTTCCTTCCTTCTTTTCCTCCCTCCCTCCTTTTATTCCTTTCCTCCCTCCTTTCCTTCCTTCCTTCCCTCTCTCCCTCCTTTCCTTCCTTCTCCATCACTGGAGGTCTTAAAGTAGAGCGTGGACAACCATTTGTCTGCAGTGGTATAGGGTTTCCTGCCTAAGCAGGGGGGGTTGGACTAGAAGACCTCCAAGGTCCCTCCCAACTCCGGTTAATCTCTTCTATTCTATCTCCTTTTATTATTATTATTTGCTCCTTTCCCTTAACGCCGCCCTTTTTCCTCAGATACATCTGCATCCGAGGCGTCTTCACCTTGACCACCGAGTGTACCTCCTTAACCGTCACGCTGGTCGTGACGCTGAGGAAGTTTGTCAGCCTCATCTTCTCCATCCTCTACTTCCAGAACTCCTTCACCGCCTGGCATTGGCTGGGCACCCTCTTGGTCTTCGTGGGGATGCTCTTGTACACTGAAGTGTGGAAAAATCTGGGATTCGCCTGGCCTTGCGGACCCCGGAAGGCGGAGAAGAAGCAGGAGTGATGGAGGGAGAGGGCTTCCCGTCGGATGGACGTTTTCGCGCCGTTCGGATGGACAAAGGGGCCCCGGGTTCTTCACTGGGCAGGCCGGGAAGGTTGAATTTTTGTAACACAACAGTCGCAACTCTTGGCTGGGCCAAGCTGGGCTGCGCCTCCCTTGGAGAAGGGGAAATACGGTTTTGTGTGTCTTTGGGTTGTTTGAGGTGAGAATGATAAGCTGCTTTCTTTGACCGAAGAGGAATCTGATCCGTGGTTTGGTGGCTCCTTCGACTCCATTAATTGGGCAATTTTGCCCCCAAAGTTTGCAAAAAACAAAACAAAAAACCCACATATTCAACATTGGCTTCTTTTGGTTCATGGATAACCAAATTATTGGGATCAAACTCGGGCTTTTAACAACAAATATATGTGGACGTCACTGGAGCGGTGCAGTGCGGTGGCCTAGAAGTGGAGCACACGCCTCACAGTCAGGAGGACGTGAGTTCGACCCTAGGTAGAGGCAGATCTTTCTCTCTCTGGGCGCGATGAGAATAGATCTGCCGAACAAAACTCCGCGTTGGCGACAGGAAGGGCATCCGGCCATGATAACAACCTGCTAGCTCCATTCAGACTCCACCCCTGCAAGGGATTATGGGGTTGTTAAGAAGAAGAAGATGATGATGACATGTGGAAGTCGCTCTATGATAGTCTGGTTTACAGTGAAGAACTAGCTCATTCTCCCCTTTCATGAGTGATCCAGGTCATGGTTGAGGAACCTCTGCAGAAGCTTGTGGCTCGTTGGGGACAGAAGAGCCATGCCAGTGAGAACTGGGTGTCCTTGGGCAGGGCTTAAGAAGGTGTGAACAGCTATCAAGTTGCTTTGGGGTTGGAGGGGAGCGTTGACCAGCCATTTGTCATCTTGGTCCAACAATCATCATCCAAAGTTGGTTCCTCAGAAATCAGATTGACCAAAATCTCTCTGTGTCTGTTAATTTGTGGATAGAAGGTAGCTAGATAGCTCTTTCTCCCCAATACCCATGAAGAAACCAAATCTCATGACCTTCATCTAGAACAGGGATGTCCAATCTTGATCACTTTAAGACCTGTGGACTTCCAAGTCCCACAATTCCATAGCCAGCATGGCTGGTTGTGGAATTCTGGGAAGTTACAGGTCTTAAAAGTGGCCAAGGTTGGACATCCCTGATCTAGAATACTTAAGCGTCCCTAGATTAAAAATGGCCTATTGGTGAAGGACGAGGAAGACTAACCCAACTTTCTTGAGAGACAAAACCTTGGCCACAAACAGGATAGCTATCTCTCAGGTTCCTTTGGGACAATCCAGGACAGTCTTCTTCAACCTCAACAACTTCAAGAAGATACGTAGACTCCCAACTCACGAGAAATTCTGGGAGTTGAAGTCCACACACAACTTCTGAAAACTTGTTTGAGGTTGAGACACGCTATTGAAGATTGTTCCAGAATGTCTTCAGATGTTCTCCTGCGAGAGTCTTGAATGGAGATGTTGGCCAGGAACGATGGAATAAGCAACACCACTCTGAATCAACTGGGAAACCGGTTTCTGAATTGATTTAAAATGGGAACTCTGCAAGGGTTCCTGGTCTATCTGGGGAACCTTCTTGTCCGTAATAAGGTCTTCTCCAAACCAAGTCTCCATCTGAACAAACATATCCATCCATATTCTGCTCCCCTTCCTGAAAGAGCACGAGTTAAAGCTATTTTTTATTTTACTGTGATTACCTCCTTTAACCATCGGTAGATTTTGATGGTTTATTATTATTATTATTTTTGCAACGTTTGTGCATATTTATATTTATAATCTGCATTGATAAGCAAGTAGAGTTGCTTTCCTTGGTGCTATGAATCCATGTCCCTCAACAATTTTTAAGGTGCGTGGATTATGGGGGATTCTGGGAGTTGGAAGCCCAAGCATGCTTAAAGTTGCTAGGTTGAGGAACATAAATAATGGAGAAGTGTTCTTTTTTTTCTTTGATCCATAAATGCATCTCATCTGAATTTTGCTTGCTTTGGTGAAGTGGTTAAAAGCTCCAGGAATTTCTAGTCCTCTTTTAGGCACAATGCCTTAAAAACTGAGCCGCACATTTTTTTCTGAGCCCTAGGAAGTCGGCAATGGCAAACCACTTCAAAAAAATAACCTCGCCAAAAAAAACATGCCCAACATTGTCTAGTCACTGAGAATCATGTAAAATTGAATTTTTTAAAAAACACCATTTTTCGTTTTGGGGGGAATTTCTCCATCTTCACCATAGCCGAAATTGGGTTGTGTTAAATTGCGATGCCCTGGAATTATTCACACCCGGGGCCTTGTGGGTCCTTTTAATCTTAAGAAGGCATGCACAAGCATGCATGCAAACACGGTTGGGGGTTCAAACCCTTAAAAGATAGGATGGCAGCAAGCATACGGTCAAGTAAACCAGGTTCCCCTTAAACCTGGTTTGTTTCCACTGGCGTGCAACGGCTTTGTGAAGAGCCAACCTCTGAGTTGAACATTTGGTGCCAACCCAGAAAAGTGGTTAATCGACATCACTCGGTTGTGGGGTTTGCAAGACTCTTGGCCAAAGATGGTTTCCTATCTAAGTCAATTGCTCCAATGCAGGCTTGGTTTAACTGCTTGGTTTAACTGTTTAGCTGCCAAGTATGCAAGTGACTTTTGTTCCTGTCTTCCGCCATTGCTTGAAGCCGACACAAAGAGGGGCGTACTTGAATTGTCCTTTGGCTTATCCACAAATAAAACCACGCTAGTGTTAGCTAGTCAACCAACTAGTATTAGCTAGTCAACCAACTAGTATTAGCTAGTCAACCAGATACCTGTTTGTTGGAGGAAAAACAAAATACAGAAACCACTTCGTTGTGAACCTGGTTTGTCTCGTGAATACAATCATTCTCATATTTAATGATAATTGTGATATTTTCTGTCAACACAATACCTTGCCCTCACACACACCCCCACACACCGGGGATAAGGTTTGGATAGGATACTTTCACCATGAACTTCATTGAGTATAGATACACCCATGTTTTAAGCAAGAAGATAGTTTTAATGAATCCCTTGAAGCTCTTAAGGTTTGAAAAGAGAAATGTTTGCCAGGCGTAAAATGGGTGTATCTTAAAAAACAACCAACTATGTGGATCCTGGCTGAAAATAGAATTTATTCAATAAAGAATGTTTGAAATATTTTTTCCCCTGATCTGTTTTTATTTCCTGTCTGTTCTGATCTCGGCTTCCCCCAAAAAGCTCGAAGCAGACTCTTTGTCCCGGCAAAACCCCTTTTATGAAACGAAGGTGAATTTCTTGCATTCGCATTCAGCCCTTTAAAGGCCTGGCAAACAGTCTTCCAAGGGTCTGATTAGGAGCACAGACCTCATCTCGCCTGGAGAGCTGCCAAGTAACTATTTCCAAACGCAGTGCTGACAAGGAAGGACTCGGCACAGAGACTCTGAGATGCACAGACAGATCTTCACACGGCTGCAACGAACGAATGGTTTCCTGCAAAAGACCCCTCCCCTTTTGCTCCTCTTTTGGGAGGGGAGGGGCCATTCAGTGTCCACCTGTACCCTTACTCCCTTGTTCCTTAACTGTTCCCTTCTTCTGGCAGCTCTGTGCATGTGCACACTGAGACAGGCTCCAGCTGTTCTTCTTCCCCACTGATCTCTGACTCCGAAGGCAGCTCATAACTGTCGGACGGCCCTGGCCCCATCTCTGCCTCCGACGCAGAGCCCTCCTCAGAGCCTTCCCCAGACTCCAGGACTGGCCCATAATCCTCCCCAACCGCCTCACTGTTCGAGTCTGCCATCAGCTCTACTGGCCGCTGGTGGGCCACAACAGTGTACATATGTACATATGCAGGCGATGTGTTGGCAGAGAAGCAAGAAATTTGTAGGGAATGCACAGGTAGGCTTCGACTTGCAATAATTCCCTTAGTGACTGTTCAAAGTTACGAGGGCACCGAAAAAAGAGACTTATGGCCGTTTTTCATACAACTATTGCACATGTCATGGGATCAAAATTCATATGCTTGGCAACTGGCATGTACTTATGATGGTTGCAGCGTCTCACGATCACCCTTTTGTGACCTTCCAACAAGCAGCGTCAACGGGGAAGCCAGATCTGCTTAACAACTGCCCTGATTCATTTAACAACCATGCCAAGAAAAGTGACAAAATGGGGCCACTTTCACTTAACCGATGTTTCACTTAGCAGCGGGAATTCTGGGCTCTATTGTGGTCGTAAGTTTGAGGATTACCTGTACCTGGAAACGTTTCACATCTGTTCACAGAATGCGACGACGGACAGCCGGATTTGACTTCCGTCGGGCATCCCAAAGCCCCAAGATTCTTACTTAAAAAATTTAAAAAGAACGACCTCCAACATCACACAGGTAAATAAATCTTTTATTTAAAAGGCGCTAAATGGAGGAGGAATGTTCAAAAATCGTAGAGTAAGGCACTCGTTTTGATATATGGACCAACAGGTTCCTTACATTATGGCAGGGGGAAATAGGAATATTGTTCTAAACAACATTATAATCGGCTAAACCTCTCCTTTTTAACCCAGAAAAATCTGGTTTAAGAGCTATATATAATTATATATATTTATATTTGTTTTCTTAAGTTATATTTATATATAAGTTTATATTTATATATATATATAAAACTTGCAAAGAGCACCAGGAACCCACCAGAAGTCGCATGTTGTGTCACCAAACAAGTCTTTTTTTAAAAAAAAAATTATTGAAACAAATTGGAGGTTTCCTTACGCCGGGTGGGCAGGTTCGAGCGGGGCTTCCCGCTTGGGGGCCCAGAGTCGGTGGTGCTACTCGGGAGCCAAAGGCGTTTTGGGAGGGGGGGAAACAGGACCGGTGTCCCTGGGCTACGGCTTCAGCCACACCACCGAGGCGTAGCTCTCTGCGGGGGCGGCCTTGGGCTTCTTCCGACCGGAGGGGATGGGGGGAAGGACTGGCTTGGTGTTGGATCCTGGACGGACGGTGACCGTTAGGGGGAGGTGAGGGGAGGGGGTTTTGTGTTTGGGCGTCTTCTTTTCCTTGCCGTCCGCGGGGCGGTCAGGGGCGGCCTCTGTAAAAGAGAAGGGGATTTGGGAGGGGGGGAGTTTCTTTCTTTTCTTTCCTTCTTTTTCTTTCCTTCTTTTTCTGTCTTTTCTTTCTTTCTCCTTCCTTCCTTTTTTCCTTGCTTCCTTTCCTCCCTCCTCCTTCCCTTCCCAGTTTTCCTTCCTTTCCTTCCCCCCCTTTCCTTTTTTCCTTCCTTCCTTCCTTTCCTTTTCTCCCTCCTTCGCTTTCCCTTTTCCTTTTCCTCCCCTCCCCTCCTTCTCTTCCCTTTTTTTCTTCTTCCCTCTCTCCTTCCCTTTTCCTTTTTTCCTCCCTTTTCTCTCCTTCGCTTGCCTCTTTTTCCTTTTCCTCCCCTCCCCTTCCTTCCCTTTTCTCCTCCCTTCCCTCCCTTTTCTTTCCTTTTTCTTTTCTTCCTTCCCTTTCCTTTTTTCCTTCCTTCCCCTCCCTTCCCTTCCTTCTTTTGTTCCTTCTTTTCCTCCCTCCTTCCCTTTCCTCTTCTTCCTTTTCCTTCCCTCCCACCCCTTCCTCTTTATCTCCTTCTTTCCTTCACTCCCTTCTTTCCTTTTTCTTTTCTTCCTTCCTTCCCTCCCCTTTCCTCTTTTTTCCTTCCTTCCCTCCCTCCCACCTCCCTTTCTCTTTCCTTCCTTCCTTTCCTCCCCTTCTTCCCTTTCCTTTTTCCTTCCTTCCCTCCCCTCCCCTTTCCTCTTTTTTCCTTCCTTCCCTCCCTTCTTTCCTTTTTCTTCCTTCCCTTGCCTCCCCTTTCCTTCCTTCCTTCCTTCACTCCCTTCTTTCCTTTTTCTTTTCTTCCTCCCCTCCCCTCCCCTTTCCTCTTTTTTCCTTCCTTCCTTTCCTCCCCTTCTTCCCTTTCCTTTTTCCTTCCTCCCCCCCCTCCCCTTTCCTCTTTTTTTCCTTCCTTCCCTCCCTTCTTTCCTTTTCTTTTCTCCCTTCCCTTCCCTTGGCTCCCCTTTCCTTCCTTCCTTCCTTCCTTCCTTCCTTCCTTCCTTCCTTCCTTCCTTCCTTCCTTCACTCCCTTCTTTCCTTTTTCTTTTCTTCCTTCTTTCCCTCCCCTTTCCTCTTTTTTCCTTCCTTCCTTTCCTCCCCTTCTTCCCTTTCCTTTTTCCTTCCTCCCTCCCCTTTCCTCTTTTTTCCTCCCTTCCTCCCTTCTTTCCTTTTTCTTTTCTCCCTTCCCTTCCCTTCCCTTCCCTTGCCTCCCCTTTCCTTCCTTCCTTCCTTCCTTCCTTCCTTCCTTCCTTCCTTCCTTCCTTCCTTCCTTCCTTCCTTCCTTCCTTCCTTCCTTCCTTCCCTTTTCCTTCCACCTGTTCAAAGCTTTGAATGGGTGCCCACCTTGTCGGCTCCGTTTCTCATCAGTGACTTCCACCACAGGGGTGGGTATGGACCTGGGGCTGCGGCTGGAAGATACGCTGGGGGAGGAAAGGGAAGCTCCCGAATCGGCGAAGGACTTTTTGCCTTGTTGAGCGGATTCCCTGTAGACGAGGAAGGAAAGCGGGCGGGGAGGTCAATGCCCAGGCAGGCTAAGCTACAACCCGCCCAGACAAGCCGCATCGTGTAGCCTCCTCCCCCTGTTCTCTGCACCCTCGGGGCACCCTTCCTGGGGGGGGGGAGGCCTTCCTGATAAGGGGGGGGGGCTTCCTTGCTTGGGGAACCATGGGTCTGGTAGTGCATTGGATGGGGGGGCAGGTTCGGGGAGGGTACCCAGAAGGAGTGACTCTGTTCTCTGCTCACCTGTGGTCAGGAGGGGCGAGTTGGATGGAGCCACTGGGGCTCAAGGTGTGTCTGGAGGACCCCATGGAGGGGAAAGGGGGGGCCCCCAGAAACTGGCTGTGCACGGTGGGGCCTGAAATCCGGAGGGCGTCCCTGGAATGAATCAGAAAGAGGGACACTTGGTTCTGTGGAGTCCGTCCGCTTCGTGCAGCTCTGAGCTCGCCCCCCCCTTTTTTTTGGTCTGTTTTTTGGTTATGCAAACTTTATTTCTAAACTGCTTTTCCTTCTGGTGGAGCCTGCCACCATCCATCCATCCATCCTTCCATCCTTCCATCCATCCCTCTCTCTCATTCATACGACTTGCCCCGAAAACAAGCCCTAGATTAGAATGAGAGATTCGGTTAGGTTAGATTAGACTAGAATGAGGGAAGATGAATAGAATAGAATAGAATAGAAAATAGGAATAGAATAGAATAGAATAGAATAGAATAGAATAGAATAGAATAGAATAGAATCTATATAGAATCTATATGGAGAAGAATAAAATAGAATAGAATAGAATATGGAGAAGAATAAAATAGAATAGAATAGAATATGGAGAAGAATAGAATAGAATAGAATAGAATAGAATAGAATAGAATAGAATAGAATAGAATAGAATATGGAGAAGAATAAAATAGAATAGAATAGAATATAGAGAAGAATAGAATAGAATAGAATAGAATAGAATAGAATAGAATAGAATAGAATAGAATAGAATAGAATAGAATATGGAGAAGAATAAAATAGAATAGAATAGAATATGGAGAAGAATAAAATAGAATAGAATAGAATATAGAGTAGAATAGAATAGAATAGAATAGAATAGAATAGAATAGAATAGAATAGAATAGAATAGAATAGAAGAATATGGAGAAGAATAAAATAGAATAGAATAGAATATAGAGAAGAATAGAATAGAATAGAATAGAATAGAATAGAATAGAATAGAATATGGAGAAGAATAAAATAGAATAGAATAGAATAGAATAGGAATATGGAGAAGAATAAAATAGAATAGAATAGAAGATAGAGAAGAATAGAATAGAATAGAATAGAATAGAATAGAATAGAATAGAATAGAATAACAGAGTTGGAAGGGACCTTGGAGGTCTTCTAGTCCAACCCCCTATGCCATTTCAGACAAACGGATGTCCAATCTCTTCTTAAAAGTGTTCCAGTGTTGGGACATTCACAACTTCTGAAGGAAAGTTGTTGCGATGATTAATGTATTATGCTGTAGCTCTTTCTTTAAGACACGGGAGTCCAACCTTGGCAATATTGAGGACTTGTAGACTTCAGCTCCCAGAATTACCCAGCCAGCCATGCAAACTGGGTAATTCTGGGAATTGAAGTCCACAAGTCTTCAAGTTGAGTTCACAAGTCTTCAGATTGGCTGGGGAATTCAAACATGGCTGGCTGGGGAACTCTGGGAGTTGAAGAGGAGGACTGTGGGGGTCCTTGGTGGTTTCTTGCAGATATTTTATGACCAGCTAGGTAACATCATCAGTGCTAGGAAGGAGTGGGATTTGTAGTGGGGGAGGAGGAGGAGGAGGAGGAGGAGAACTGTTGGGTCCTTGGTAGTCTCTGAGCTTGGTGGTTTCTTGGAGCCGTTTCATAATACAATACAATACAATAATGGAATGCAAAATAGAATATGGAATACTGAATAGAATAGAAAATAGAGAATAGAATAGAATTAGAATATAGAATAGAAAAGAAAATAGAGAACAGAACAGAACAGGATGAGAGAATTTAACCACTTAACTGCCTTGTTTGGCAACAGAAATACTTGGCCTGAAGTGTGGTCCAGATTCGAATTCCCAGGAGAGCATCCCCCACCCATTCCAAATTATATCCATTGGATCCTGTTAGGTATAACATTGATACCAAATATGGTTTGGGTGAATAAATATATAAAACTTAGATATCATGGTTTAAGTGCTTATCACTTTAAGCACAATGCAGCAGGCAATTAGCCGATTAAGGGTGCGGTTAGAAGTTACAATATAAGGAAGCATTAGAAGCTGGAAAGCTTACTGTCTGTTACTGTGTGTTGCTGCGACTTACTGTGTGCTACTGCGACTAACTGTGATTACTGACTGTGAGTGCCTGTGACTGAACTGTTATTGTTTGCTACTGTTTGCTGATTTACTGCGTAATTCTACTGAATATCCAGCGTTTGTTTCTCTGGAGAGTGAAACCGGAGGAGGAGAAGATATCTTTATCGGCTGATAAAGATATTGCAAGGACTCTTAACTTGGACTATACTAGTGAGTCTTACTGGATGGAAATACTGTGAATGACTTAATGGACTGAATGACAATGCTTAAACTCTAACTGGATTAAAAACTATTTAAACTACAAACAGTGTTTGTGTTCAGTGTGTGTATACTCTGGGGCCCTTCCGCTCTCCTTTGGCTTCCTGGCTTGACTACTGCTGCAATACTCTGCTAGGGGTTAATCCCCAAAACCCTAACATTGGTTATGGGCCCAGCAGCATAGTCTAACTAACCAGGATATAGCAGAGAGAGTTGGTGTGAGTTGCACATTACTGTAAAACAAACTGTTTTAATTAGTTTAAAATAGTCAAAATATCTGAAGAGTAATGGCACAAGTAAATTTGTCACAACTGTCCATGATATCCAGGCTGGATGGAACAAACTATGTTTCATGGTCAATGAAATGTAGTTTACTTCTACGCAGAGAAGGTTTGTGGGACATTATAGCAAACCCACCAGATGTGAGTAGCTGGGATCCTGCTAATGATGATGATAAAGAAAAGTTACAAGACTTTAAACTGAAGAATGAGCAGGCTTTATGCATCATAGGACTGACTCTCTGTGATCAGCAGCTTGTCCATATTCGTGGAGAAGAAAATGCTGCAAACTGCTGGGGAGAACCTCAGGAAGATTTATGTTCGGGACAGTGTAGGAGCACATATAAATCTTACACGGAAGCTTTTTTCGAACGCATCTTCAGAGGAATGGAGATATGTTAGTTCATTTAAACTGTATGAAGAGCATTTTTCAAGATTTGCAAGAAAAAGAGCTTATATTTAATGAACTGCAACAAGTCTACATAATATTATCTTCATTAGATCAAAGCTATGATGACTATGTGACTTCGTTGGAAGTATTGCCAAAAGAAAGCCTCTCATTAACTGACATTACAGGCAGGCTACTAGAAGAAGCCAGAAGAAGGCGTGAGCGTGACGAGCTGAGAGAAGATAAGAAAGAAGAGAAATTATCTTCAAAGTTTGAAAGAAACCAGCAAAGCAAAGTACAGCACCTGGAAGAAGAGAATTTATCTTCAACGGCATACACAATTAAAAAGTGTTTTAATTGTAGAGGCAGAGGACATTTGGCAAGGTTCTGCAAAAAGAGAAAAAGCCAGAATGTAAAAAAGCCAAAGAAAGCATTTGAACTAGCCACGTTTAGCAACTCTGATGTGAAGAATAATTTATGGGTGGTTGACAGTGGCGCATCCCACTGCATCACAAGAGATAAGACAAAATTTATAAAAATGTCTACAAGTTCTCAACATATATCTCTTGCTAACGGCTGGAACCTGAAAGCGAAAGGTCAAGGTTTTGCACGTTGTCCGTACATAAACCAGGATATAAAAATGTTGTATGTACAGCAACTAAAGTTTAATTTGCTTTCAGTAAGGGTATTAGATAAATTAGGTTATGTAATTACTTTTAAAGATAATAATTGCATAATTGAAAAAGATAACAAAAGGGTAACTGCAGCTTTAAATGGAACATTATATGTATTAGATAATAGTAAGAAAGGGGAGGCTCAGACTGTATTTAATAATATAAAGCCTCATGATGAATGTATCCATTTATTGCATAGGCGTTTGGGGCATGTAAATTTTAAAATGCTAAAACGCACAGTTGAGTTATCTGAAGGAATAAGGTTAAAACCTTGTGATAAATATTTGCGTTGTAATGTTTGCTGTGAAGATAAGAGCAAAGTATTGCCTGCAAATAGGCTAAATGGTTTCAAAACAAAAGAACCTTTAGAAGTAGTATTTGCAGACATAATAGGTCCAAAGAAACCCAGTATGGGGGTGCTAGATATATACTGAGCATTATGGACCATTATTCTAGATATGGGTTTTGCTATTTAATGAAAAACAAAACTGAAACATATCAACATTTTTTCAATTGGCTTAGGTTTGCTGAAAGAAAGTCTAAACGACAATTGATAACCCTGGTGACAGATAATGGTACGGAATTTATTAATAACAAATTCCAGAACAGACTTAAGATAGCAGGAATAGAGCATAAGAAGTCTGCTCCATACAGGCCAGAACATAACGCTTTTATTGAAAGAAGAGGCCAAACACTACAGGCAATGGTTAGAACAATGTTAAATGATTCTGGGTTACCTGATTCTTTGTGGGGGAGGCTACAATGTGTGCTAATAACATATTGAACAACGTTGTTAATACAACAACAGGTGAAATACCATTCACCAGGTGGCATGGCAGGAAACCTGATCTAAGTTACCTGCACACATTTGGTGCACCAGCATGGGTGCATATTCCTGCACAACTCAGAAAAAAAGGGCAAAATAGAGCTAAAAGATTTTTCTTCGTTGGTTATCAGGCAAACCATAGGGCATATAGATTTTGGGAGAAAGGCACATCTAAAGTGTTATGTAGTGCTAGTGCCCAATTTCTAGAACATGAAGGATGGGAGAAATTAGAACAGGATGCCAATAAAGATGTAATTATTGAATCCTATAGAAATCCCATTAGTTATCCCTGTAACTTTAAAAATAAAGTAAAAAGACAAATACAGGATGAAATAGTGCCCATAAAGGAAGAAACAGATTCAATAGCTGAACAGGATGAGGAAGATGAACAGGTAGTAGTTCAACAAAGTCCTCCTGTAAGCCCTGTAATTCCCAGAAGAACTACACGTATATCTAGACCACCTGATAGGTACCAGGCTAACACAGTGTGTCAGATTAATCAAGTTCCTAATTCTGTTGAAGAAATTAAAAAGTATCCTAATAAGGAAAAAGAAAGATGGTATGCAGCAATGAATAAGGAACTGAATTCATTAAGTGATATGAAGGTGTATGAAAATGCCAAATTACCTGTAGGAAAGAAATCCATTGGCTGCAAATGGATATTTAAGGTAAAAATAGGTAAGGATGGTAATTTAATCCATAAGGCAAGGTTAGTAGCCCAAGGTTTTAGGCAGAATGCCAATGACTATGATGAGGTGTTTGCACCTAGTCTTAAGGCAGCAACCTTGAGGGCAGCTTTAGTGTGGGCAGCTAGTAAAAAACTATATAGTTAACCATTTAGATGTGGAAACTGCTTACTTGCACGCCCCATTAAAACATATTATTTATATGAAAAAACCTGTTGGTATTAAAAGTGAAAATAAGGATAATAATGATTGTTGGTTGTTAAAGAAAAGTCTCTATGGTCTAAAACAATCAGGCTATGAATGGAACCAGTATATTGTAAAGGAACTAGACAATATAGGATTTAAAGCTGGTTTAGCCGATCCATGTCTGTTTAAGAGGGAGACAAATGGGAAAGTATCATTATTATTACTATTCACAGATGACATTGCATTGATAACTAAAACTAATGATGAAGCAAATAAAATAATAGCATCATTAGGAAAGAGAATAAAGATCAAGCAATTAGGGGAGATAAAGAAGTATCTCGGTTTGAATATAAAGAAAACACGGAAAGGTTTTAAGATATCTCAGGAAGATAAGATAAGCAAATTGCTAAAAGATTAAAAAGATTACAAGATGGAGCTTTGTAAGCCAGCTAAGACTCCAATGAGTCAGGAGTTTAGCAACACTGATGTACAAAGCCCTGAGTTTGATAAGGTGATTTATCAATCTTTAATTGGTAGTTTGAATTATATTAGTAATTGGTCTAGACCAGATATATCGTACTGCGTGAATCAGTTGGCTAGATTCAATTCTGCACCATGTGAAAGACACTGGAATGCAGCTAAGAGGATATTAAGATATCTTAAAAAGACAATGAATTATTCATTGTATTTAGAACCAAAGGGTGATTTAATTTTGAGTGCATATGCAGATGCTAGCTTTGCATCAGAAAGAGACACTAGAAAGTCGACTTCAGGAACAGCCATAATGCTGGGTAAGACATTAATAGGCTGGAAGTCAATAAGACAACAGCATATAAGTTTGTCTACTATGGAGGCAGAATTCTCCTGTTTATCTTTGTTATGTACAGAATTAATAATGTATAAACAAATGTTAATTGATATAGGTATAACTGTAGATTATCCTATAATTATACATGAAGATAATCAGGCAGCAATTCAAATGGCCACAAATATTGGAGTAAAAACAAGGAGCAAGCATACAGATCTAAGATACCTAAACGTGAGACAATCTGTAAGAAGTAAGATGATTCAGCTAGAATACTGTATGTCGGAGGACAATTTAGCTGATAATTTTACTAAAGCCCAAGGTGCCAATAAGCACCAGGAGAGTTGTGAAAAATATGGGATAAGATTGTAAAGGTATTATATATTTATTTCACCCAAAAGGGGAGTATGTTAGGTATAACATTGATACCAAATATGGTTTGGGTGAATAAATATATAAAACTTAGATATCATGGTTTAAGTGCTTATCACTTTAAGCACAATGCAGCAGGCAATTAGCCGATTAAGGGTGCGGTTAGAAGTTACAATATAAGGAAGCATTAGAAGCTGGAAAGCTTACTGTCTGTTACTGTGTGTTGCTGCGACTTACTGTGTGCTACTGCGACTAACTGTGATTACTGACTGTGAGTGCCTGTGACTGAACTGTTATTGTTTGCTACTGTTTGCTGATTTACTGCGTAATTCTACTGAATATCCAGCGTTTGTTTCTCTGGAGAGTGAAACCGGAGGAGGAGAAGATATCTTTATCGGCTGATAAAGATATTGCAAGGACTCTTAACTTGGACTATACTAGTGAGTCTTACTGGATGGAAATACTGTGAATGACTTAATGGACTGAATGACAATGCTTAAACTCTAACTGGATTAAAAACTATTTAAACTACAAACAGTGTTTGTGTTCAGTGTGTGTATACTCTGGGGCCCTTCCGCTCTCCTTTGGCTTCCTGGCTTGACTACTGCTGCAATACTCTGCTAGGGGTTAATCCCCAAAACCCTAACAGATCCCGTGCTCTGAAAACAGATACCATCTAGTACAGGGTGGGCTGATTTTTTTCTTTTTCTTTTAAAAATGCAACGTTGCAGCCTGCTGGGATTCCAGCAGCGACAGGCTTGTGCAAGCCGAGCACACCTGTATGCACACCTGAGAAACCGGCGTGCCTGGAGGAAGCCTGCCGTTCTCAGAGCCAACCGGCTAGGAGAGGGCAGGGCTGGGAGGTGAGTTTCTGGAGGTGGGGCTCAAATCCAGAGGAGGATTCTTCCAAAAAATGGCCAAGGTTGGATACCCCCCTGCGCTTAAAAGGTGTATATTTCAACTTTGGCAACCTTAAGGCATGTGTGGACTTCGGCTCCCAGAATTCCTCATGTAGCATGGCTGGCTAGGGAATTCTGGGAGTTGTAGTCCACACCTCTTAAAATGGCCAAGAGTTAGATACTCCTGCTCTTAAATCCGTATTTTTTTTTTCAACTTTGGCAACCTTACGGCATGTGTGGACTTCGACTCCCAGAATTCCCCATATAGCATGGCTGGCTGGGGATTTCTGGGAGTTGTAGTCCACACGTCTTTAAATGGCCAAGTTCTCCCCCTCAGCCCAAGTCACCTCACAGGGTTTTTATTCTGAGGAAAATAGAAAGAGGGAAGAGGATTAGGTATGTTCACTGCCTTTTGTATAAAAACAATAAAGGTGGGATTTTAAATTAACTAACTAAAGGAAGGAAGGAAGGAAGGAAAGAGGGAGGAGAGAAGGAGGGAGGGAGGGAAGGAAGGAGAGAAGGAAGGAAAGAAGGAAGGAAAGAGGAGAGAAGGAGGGAGGGAGGGAAGGAAGGAGGGAAGGAAGGAGGAAAGGAGGGAGGGATGGAAGGAAGGAAGGAAAGGAAGGAAAGGAAGGAAAGGAAGGAAAGGAAGGAAGGATCTGTAAGTTTCCCCCAATGCAAAAAGACTGGACAAAATCCAGCCTTTTGTTTTGTTAGGGGAAAAATTCCCTTTTTTAGTGGCATCTGTAATATTTCTTAAGCTTGATCTTCTACCCTCCCACCCTGGTCCTTAAGGAGTTGTATAATAATAATAATAATAATAATAATAATAATAATAATAATAATAATAATAATAATAATAATAATAATAATAATAATCCCCCTTTCCACACAACAATAATAGAAATGAGAGCAAATCTAACACCATTGTCAAACCCACGACTTGGAAAAATCAAAAACTGTTTTTATAGCATTTGAAAAAATGACACAGAGAGAGAGAGAGAGAGAGATGATATAGGAGTTTGTGGAATTGACAGTGAGGGAGCTGTGAGTGGGGAAAGAAAGAGCTGGTTGCTTGCAAAGTGTTGGGCGAAGGGGAGGAAATTTGCCTGGGGGGTGGGGGCCGGTGTCACAATCTGCAAGATGTCAATTGTGGTGTCACCGTCGCCATCTGACAGATTTTGACACGTTCACACATGCAACCCCAGGACGCCCCTGCTGGAGTTACAGATGCCTTTGGGGGTTGGGTGCTCTTCTAGGCCCAGCCGCCTCCCCTCCAAAATAATAAGAATTGGGAGGGACCTTGGAGGTCTTCTAGTCTGTAGAAAAGCATCCCCCCCCCAGAATATAAAATATTCTTTATTCTTAATATTTTAAAAAAGGCAGGATCGAATATTTCCCCTCAAAGGAGAAGACGAAAAACATCTTCTTAAAAGGCAGAAAGCAACCCTGGGTCTTCCTGCCATAGGAAATAGAAGCAGAAGCCAGAAGAGGCTGGATTTTATGAATGGCTACTTTGTAAAGCCACTCTATTCGTAAACAAAAGGGCAGCCAGAAACTCAGAATAAGCAGCGCAAGGAGCCAAAACTGACAAGATTAGCTCAGGGTTTGCATTTCCCCCTTTTTTTGCCTGTAGAGCCAGCCATGACCCCTACACGACCCCATAGAATCTGGCAACAGCTATTAAAATATTAAAGGACACATTATTGCACAGGAACAGACATCTCAATCACAAAGGCCCAGTGGTGGGATTCAATTTTTTTTTACTACCGGTTCTGTAGGCGTGGCTTGGTGGGCGTGGCAGGGGAAGGCTACTGCAACATCCCCATTCCCTCCCCACCCCACTAACCTGCTTTCCAGCTCCGTTCTCCTGTGCAGGGCAACCAAAGGAGACCCAGCTGGGACTTGGCAGGCAGAGGATAGAAGGGGAGTGGGGCCAGTAAGAGGTGGGATTTGCTGGTTCTCCGAACTTCTCAAAATTCCCACTAGTGGTTCTCCAGAACTGGTCAGAACTGGCTGAATACCCACCTCTGGAAAGGCCCAAAGAATGTATGAAAACCCACGGACTCTCAGTCTCACTTTGTCAGCCACCCCAGAAACATGTTCCTGCCGCTGTAGTTTCTGGCTACCAAATAAACCAGAGACGTTTCCCAAATGCAGCTTGCCTCCAATTTATTTCAGCGTCTGTCTCCCAGTTTGGAACCGGATCTGATTTTACTTCCAACAAGTCCAACTCACTGCTCAAACAGGAGACCCTATAACCATTTCAGACAAATGGCTGCCCGGTCTCTTCTTAAAAGCCTCCAGGGATGGATTACCCACAATTTCTGGAGACAAGTTGTTCCACTGGTTAATTCAAGGGTCTTCAAACTTGGCCAGTTGTGGACTTCACCTCCCAGAATTCCTGAGCTAACATGACTGGAGGAGGAATTCTGGGAGTTGAAGTCCACAAGTCTTAAAGCTTTCAAGTTTGAAGACCCTTGATCTATTCTATTCTATTCTATTCTATTCTATTCTATTCTATTCTATTCTATTCTATTCTATTCTACTATTCTATTCTATTCTATTCTATTCTATTCTATTCTATTCTATTCCTATTCTATCCTATCCTATCCTTATCTATCATCTATCTATCTATCTATCTATCTATCTATCTATCTATCTATCTATCTATCTATCTATCATCTATCATCTATCTATCCTACCTCTCTTCCTCTATCTATCTATTCCAGGGATCTTCAAACTTGACACCTTTAAGACTTGTGGACTTCAACTCCCAGAATTCCTGAGCTAACATGACTGGAGGAGGAATTCTGGGAGTTGAAGTCCACAAGTCTTAAAGCTGTCAAGTTTGAAGACCCCTGATCTGTATCTGTCTGTCTATCGTCTATCCATCCATCCATCCATCCATCCATCTTCTATCACAAGAGTCTTCAAACTTGGCCAGTTTGAGACTTGTGGACTTCAACTCCCAGAATCCCTGAGCTAAGGTGACTGGAGGAGGAATTCTGGGAGTTGAAGTCCACAAGTCTTAAAGCTGTCAAGTTTGAAGACCCCCTGGGGTTAGACTAACAGGATAATAGAGTTGGAAGGGACCTTGGCGATCCTCTAGTTAATTGTTCTCACTGTCAGGAAATTCCTCCTAACGGTTATAATTAACATAAAGAGGAATAAGCCCATGTGTTTTGGCTTCCTGATTTCTCCCTCCCTCCCTCCCTCCCTCCCTTCTTTGGAGCAAACCATTCTTTTAGGGAAGGGGGTGCGTGTGTCTATTTTTACCTCTCGAACAGCTGGGAGTAGGAGGAGATGGTTTTGCCCATCAGGCCCTGCTTGGCCAGGCGCTGCCTTCGCTGGAACGATGCCTCTTCCTGGAGATGGAACACAATCAGCTTTCTTAGTGGCCGGTCAGCCCAAGGTTTGGGCACAAGTCATTATCCAGGGGACATAGGCTCTGCAATGGGTCAACCTTGGTGAAGTTAGGGCACCCATGAGGTCGCTGGTCCCCCTGGGGGGCAGACATCGGTGGTCAGATAGACACACCAATGGCAGGTGAGGGTTGGTAAGAAGGAACCCATGGAAGAAAAAAAAAAAAACCCTTCTTAGTTTAATGCAGAGGTCTCCAAATTTGGCCAGTTTAAGACTTGTGGACCAACTCCCAGAATTCCTGAGCTAACATGACTGGAGGAGGAATTCTGGGAGTTGAAGTCCACAAGTCTTAAACTGGCCAAGTTTGGGGGACCCTGGGTTTAATGGTCTTGTGGAAAGTTCATGAGACTTCTTCAAAACCCCTGCAGGAAGGTATCTCCCCGGCTTCATGGGTTGGAGGGGAACGTGGAGCTTGGCCCCTGAGATAACCCAATTTCTGGGCAGTGTTTCTCTACCTTGACAACTTTAAGATGGGTGGACTTTCAGAATTCACAACGTGGAGTTCCACACACACACACACACACCCCATCTTAAAGTTTGCTGGCTGAGGGATTCTGGGAGTTGAACTCCACCCATCTCAAAGCCTGTAGGCTAGAAAATTCTGGGAGTTGAAATCGACCCATCTTAAAGCATGAAGACTGGGGAGTTCTGGGACTTAAAGTCCACCCATCTCAAAGCCTTCTGGCTGGGGGATTCTGGGAGTGGAAGTCCACCCATCTCAAAGCCTTCTGGCTGGGGGATTCTGGGAATTGAAGTCCACCCATCTCAAAGCCTGCTGGCTGGGGGATTCTGGGAATTGAAGTCCACCCATCTCAAAGCCTTCTGGCTGGGGAATTCTGGGAGTGGAAGTCCACCCATCTCAAAGCCTGCTGGCTGGGGGATTCTGGGAGTTAAAAGTTCACCATTTTAAAATTGCCAAGATTTAGAAGCCTGGCTGTCCTATCATCCATTTTATATGTAAGCCTCTTGAGAAACACCAGGAGCTGAAGAATCCCAGATGGTGAAGAGTTATCCAGGATAAAACAATTCTTTCTTCAGGGAACTATGGGCACCCTACATTTCCCTACCCTTCACCCCTAAATTTCACTCAGACAATAACTCAGTAAGTATAAGAGGTAAAGTAGAAAAAATAGTTGATCAGTTTTGAGCTTGATTTTTGTCTACTCTACCAGAGCAGAATCCAATGCATCTTAGGTGCAAATGGCTAGCTGCGTTTCCTTCTGGGAAACAAAATAACAGAGTTGGAAAGGACCTTGGAGGTCCTCTAGTCCAACCCCTGCTCATGCAAGAAGCCCTATACTATTTCAGACAAATGGCAGTCCAATCTCTTCTTCAAAGTCTCAACTGATGGGCGCTCCTACAACTTCCGAGGGCAGCTTCTTCTCCATGGGTTGATTGTTCTGTCAGAAAGTTTCTCCTTATTTCCAGGTTGAATCTCTCCTGGTTCAGTTTCCCTCCATTATTCCTCGTCTGGCCTTCAGGTGCCTTGGAAAATAGCTTGACCCCTTTCTTCTCTCTGGGGCAGCCCCCCAAATATTGGAAGACTGCTCTCCTGTCTCCCCTGGTCCTTCTTTTCGTCAAACTAGCCAAGCCCAGTTCCCGTTCTTTGTATGTTTTAGCTTACAGCCCCCTAATCCTCTTTGTTGCTCTTCTCTGCGCTTTCTAGAGCCTCAACATCTTTTCTTTACATCGTGGCATCCAAAACTGGACGCAGCATCCCAAGGGCGGCCTGACCAAGGCCTAGTAAAGGGGTATTGCTGGTACTCACTGTTTGGTTCTCCTGTTTTTCCTCAAACCTGCCCAACCAAACTAGGCCCCTGAACTTTCTCCCGGACATGGAGGTCTCAGGGTGGCCTACTGCCTCCCTTCTTGAAGGCCAGGACCCTCTGGGAGAAACCGAGGGAGGGTGCCTCCCTACCTACCTCTCTCCAAAAAGGAAGCCTTTTGCTGATTGGGGGGTAGGGGATGGATTTGCGACTCCTGTTCTCCATCTGAGGGGGGGTGGCAGCTCCAGATATGGGAGGAGGGGCCCTGACCCTCCTAGCAAGGAGACCACCAGGGATGAAATCCCCCATTATGACACCATCACTCTAGAACATTCTCCCACCATCGCCTTCTGGCTTTGGTGAGGTTTCTCCTCTTGCTTCTCCGTCCAAATAGAGCTGGAAAGGGACCTTGGAGGTCTTTTAGTCCAACCCCCTCAAACAGGAGAGCCTAGACCATTCCAGACAAGGGGCTGTCCGGTCTCTCTTCTTGAAAAACTCCAGGGATGGAGAAGGAGGGAAAGGTGGAAGGGAGGGAGGAGGGAGGAAGGGAAGGGAAGGGAAGGAACAGAAGAAAGGGAGGGGTGGAGGAAGGGAAGGAACGAAGGGAAGGGAGGGAAGAAAGGAAGGGAGGAATGGACAGATGGATGGAAGAAAGGGAGGGACGGGGAAGGGAAGGAACAAAGGAAGAAAGGAAGGGAAGGACAGAGGGACAGAAGAAAGGAAGGGACAGAGGAAGGGAAGGAAGGAACAAAGGAAGAAGGGAAGGGAGGGACAAGAAAGGGAGGGATGGAGGAAGGGAAGGAATGAAGGAAGAAAGGAAGGGAAGGGAGGGAGGGAAGGAAGAAAGGGAGGGAGGGACGAAAGAAAGGGAGGGACAGAGGAAGGGAAGGAACGAAGGAAGAAAAGAAGGGAAGGGAGGGAAGGAAGAATGGAAGGGAGGGATGAACGGAAGAAAGGGAGGGATGGGGAAGGGAAGGAACGAAGGGAAGGGAGGGAAGAAAGGAAGGGAGGAATGGACAGATGGATGGAAGAAAGGGAGGGACGGGGAAGGGAAGGAACAAAGGAAGAAAGGAAGGGAAGGACAGAGGGACAGAAGAAAGGAAGGGACAGAGGAAGGGAAGGGAAGGAACAAAGGAAGAAGGAAGGGAGGGACAAGAAAGGGAGGGATGGAGGAAGGGAAGGAATGAAGGAAGAAAGGAAGGGAAGGGAGGGAGGGAAGGAAGAAAGGGAGGGAGGGACGAAGAAAGGGAGGGACAGAGGAAGGGAAGGAACGAAGGAAGAAAAGAAGGGAAGGGAGGGAAGGAAGAATGGAAGGGAGGGATGAACGGAAGAAAGGGAGGGATGGGGAAGGGAAGGAATGAACGAAGGATGGATGGATCGACAGAAAGGGAGGGATGGAGGAAGGGAAGGAATGAAGGGAAGGGAGGGAAGAAAGGAAGGGAGGAATGGACAGATGGATGGAAGAAAGGGAGGGACGGGGGAAGGGAAGGGAAGGAACAAAGGAAGAAAGGAAGGGAAGGACAGAGGGACAGAAGAAAGGGAGGGATGGAGGAAGGGAAGGAATGAAGGAAGAAAGGAAGGGAAGGGAGGGAAGGAAGAAAGGGAGGGAGGGACGGAAGAAAGGGAGGGACAGAGGAAGGAAAGGAATGAAGGAAGAAAAGGGAAGGGAGGGAAGGAAGAATGGAAGGGAGGGATGAACGGAAGAAAGGGAGGGACGGGGAAGGGAAGGAACGAAGGAAGGGAGGGATGGATGGATCGACAGAAGAAAGGGAGGGATGGAGGAAGGGAAGGAATGAAGGGAAGGGAGGGAAGAAAGGAAGGAAGGAATGGACAGATGGATGGAAGAAAGGGTGGGATGGGGAAGGGAAGGAACAAAGGAAGAAAGGAAGGGAAGGACAGAGGGACAGAAGAAAGGAAGGGACAGAGGAAGGGAAGGGAAGGAACAAAGGAAGAAGGGAAGGGAGGGACAGAAGAAAGGAGGGATGGAGGAAGGGAAGGAATGAAGGAAGAAAGGAAGGGAAGAAAGGAAGGGAGGAATGGACAGATGGATGGAAGAAAGGGAGGGACGGGGAAGGGAAGGGAAGGAACAAAGGAAGAAAGGAAGGGAAGGACAGAGGGACAGAAGAAAGGGAGGGACGGAGGAAGGGAAGGAACGGAGGGAGGGAGGGAGGAAAGGAAGGAAGGGAGGGACGGAGGAAGGGAAGGGAAGGAACAAAGGAAGAAAAGAAGGGAAGGGAGGGATGAACGGAAGAAAGGGAGGGACGGAGGAAGGGAAGGAACAAAGGGAGGGAGGGAGGGAGGAAAGGAAGGAAGGAAGAATAGCAGAATAAGTTGGAAGGGACCTTGGAGATCTTCTAGTCCAACCCCCTGCTCAAACAGGAGAGCCTATACCATTTCAGACAAATGGCTGTCCAGTCTCTTCTTGAAAGCCTCCAGTGATGAAGCTCCCACAACTTCTGGTGGCAAGCTGTTCCACTGGTAAATTGTCCTCAATGTTAGAAAGTTTCTCCTTAAATCAAGGTTGCTTCTCTCCTTGATGAGTTTCCAACCATTGTTTCTCGCGCTGCCCTCTGGTGCTTTGGAGAATAATTGGACCCCCTCCTCTTTGTGGCAGACCCTCAAATACTGGAAGACTGCTATCATGTCCCCCCCATGTCCTTCTTTTCACTAGACTAGTCAAACTCAAACTTCTCCTAAGGGCTGGTTGAAGAATTCGCTGGAAGAGCCCCAAAGACTTAGTCTGCGGAACAAAACCATCAGAAGAAGTCTGGGGACACCCATTTTTTCAGCTATTGATTTTCTTGTAAGCCATCAACTTCACTTATGCTGGAATGAAAGGTAGTCAGATATGGTGCTACTAGGATGCTCCTGATTTTGAGGGGATCAGACTACTTAAAACAGGGGTCTCCAAACTCGGCAACTTTAAAACTTGTGGACTTCAACTCCCAGAATTCCCTAGCCAGCCATGCTAGGAGCTTCCAAACTTGAAGATTTATGGACTTCAAGTCCCAGAATTCCTCAGCCAGTCATGCTAGGAGCTTCCAAACTTGAAGATTTATGGACTTCAAGTCCCAGAATTCCTCAGCCAGCCATGCTAGGAGCCTCCAAACTTGAAGATTTATGGACTTCAATTCCCAGAATTCCTCAGCCAGCCATGTTAGGAGCTTCCAAACTTGAAGACTTGTGGACTTCAATTCCCAGAATTCCTCAGCCAGCCATGTTAGGAGCTTCCAAACTTGAAGACTTGTGGACTTCAATTCCCAGAATTCCTCAGCCAACCATGTTAGGAGCCTCCAAACTTGAAGATTTATGGACTTCAAGTCCCAGAATTCCTCAGCCAGCCATGCTAGGAGCTTCCAAACTTGAAGACTTGTGGACTTCAAGTCCCAGAATTCCCTAGCCAGCCACGCTAGGAGCCTCCAAACTTGAAGATTTATGGACGTCAAGTCCCAGAATTCCTCAGCCATCCATGCTAGGAGCTTCCAAACTTGAAGACTTGTGGACTTCTGGGAGTTAAAAGTCCACAAGTCTTAAAGTTGCCAAGTTTGGAGACCTCTGGCTTAAAATATACATGGAGAAACTGTCAATCACTCTTTCCGGACTTCTCTCTCCCACAAGATGTTGGGATCTCTTGGATACAAAGCAGGGAACTTCTCCGTTGAGTATGTTTTCCCCCATGGAGGACCATAAATGGATCCACGATGGAAGACTCCCTGGGCTTCTTTCCAGTCAAATCAAGGGACCCTTTCCTGTGGCTTGGGATCCTTGAATGGGAGCCCTTGAGGATCTGCTCGTGTTGACGTTCTTCGCCCATAGCCTGGGATGAAAAAAGATTCCTCAGGGAAGAAAATAAACCTTCTGAACTGAAGAAGCTGCCAAGCGCCGCAGAAATCCGGAGATTCAGGCAGTCCAAATGAGTCTAAAGATTTATTGCAAACTTAAGCTCTCTACAAGAATCTGAACTACTAACGGTCAAGGGAAAGGAGCGGTAGATAAGAAGGTGGGCTGGACCTAGATCTCTTGTGGGTGGGAAGGGGCTCCTAGCTTGTGATGTGTTTGACCCCCTCGCTTGGGCTCAGCCTGGTCATCTCCTCCAGAAGCTTTTTGCACGAGAAGTGAAATGTGTCCGACCTGCCCAACTTGGTCTTTTAGAAAAAAAAGACCCTCAACTCCCATTTTTAGCGACAGATATACTTTACTAAAAGTCGTTTACAGTACAGCTGTTATATGTGGAAATTATATATTGTAAGTTACACCTGAGAAAATGAAGGACAGAAGAACTGTGCCATGATTACTGGACAGTTATATAACTGTCTCTAACAAACATATCATGTTTTTTTTTTAACTTGTTATGTTTTAAAAGTAAAATGTCAAGTTCTTGGCTGGAATAGGTGTTATGCTAGGTCATTCTGACCCAATGGAAATCTGTTCATGATCCATTGTGCTTAGATGGACATAACAAGAAGCAGCCATGAGAACAAGGGTAGTTTCCAAGAACAAGGAAACAGGTGGTAGACAACAATAATATGGGCGTGGCGTAGGAAGATACGTAGTTGGATAGACTGTGAACCCAGGAAAGGGGCAGAGACTGCATATTTGAACCTGTATATAAACCCCAGCCCTCCTGGGGAAAATGTCTTCTGCCATGAGCAGAATTCCCTTTTGCAAAAACTTCATAATAAAGCTCTTCCATATTGTTCACGTGTCTCCGGCTGTGTTTTGTGATTATTACTACAATAGGAAAGCCAGAGCTGAGGTTTGCACGCCAAACTCTGCCAGTTAGCTTTCCTCATACGGTTCCGCCACAGGACCTCCCCCTTGCTGGTCCCTTATTGTCCAATCGTATTTGAATAGATTGTTTTGGGAACTGTCTCTTCGACAGCAGACTGGGTGGTGAGCCGTTGCGTTCCATTCCCAGTGCTTTGACCCTGAGATGGTGTCTTTGGAAGGTATGATGAGCAGTCCCCACTCCCAACTGCCTCCCTCCACCCCATGATTCATGGCAGACTCACAGTTAGTAACTGCAAAGGTCAAGCGTATGAGAGAGAGAGAGAGAGAGAGAGAGAGAGAGAGAGAGGGGAGAGAGAGAGAGGGGGAGAGAGAGGGAGAGGGAGAGGAGAGAGAGAGAGAGAGAGAGAGAGCCTGGGCCGTCCGTCAGCTCTCAGATGGAGAGTCAACAGCCCCCAGTTTGGAGGCGGCCGATGAGGAAGAGGAGGAACAGCTTGCGTCAGTGTCTGACGCACGGATGCACAGAAAGCAGAGGAGAGGAGAGCAGTGGAAATCTATGAGCTGGTCCTTGGGACGGAAAAGCTACCACTGCTAGTGAAGCCCCAACCTAGCTTGGGGGATAAAAGGCAGGGGTTGGAGATGAATAGATGTGACAGACCGCTATTCATCTCTCTGCCAGACAGAGCAGTTAGCCTGCGGTGAGAGAGAAACTATTTGCTGGGGCTTCCGGCGCTCCTAAGAAATGAATCTGAGTTAATTTCAGAGGGTTTGCTGTGTTTGGGGAGCTGGGTCAGAACAACTTTTGGACATTTCTGGAAATCCAACTGGACTTCAAAGCGTAGGTGCTTGCGAGTGTCCAGTTTGGTTAACATGACTTTTGTGTTTCATCAATAACTCCAAACGGGTTCTGGTCTCTCTTACTTACCACCGGGGTCTTCTGTGCTGAAAGTTGAGCTGATATTTTGGCGGTGTAATTTTTGGCGGAAGAATCCATAAATTCGTTGGGAGTAGGAGAGGGGGCGACACCATCGGTCCCTCGGATGCCGCTTACCTTCTGAGCTGCAGACGACTCCTTGTTGGGAGCTAAAAACAAACGGCAGATAATCGGCGGAACGGCTTTGCCCTCAGAAATTGTGGGTGCTCCATCACGGGAGGTTTTCAAGAAGAAATGGGACTGCTGTTTTCTGACATGAGGTAGGGCAGGGGCCCTCCCAAACTTGGCAACTTTAAGACTTGTGGACTTCAACTCCCAGAATTCCTGCTGAGGAATTCTGGGAGTTGAAGTCCACAAGTCTTAAAGTTGTCAGATTTGGAGACCTCTGGTAGAGGGTCTCCTGCTTGAGCAGGGGGTTGGATTAGATGACTTCCGGGGTTCCTTTCACCTCTGTTATTCTGTTAATTTGTATATCCAGAATGGTGGAACCATTAGACCAAACTGACTCTCTCCTTCCACGAGAGGAGTTGTGTGTGGCCCATCAGATTGGACGGCCATTTGTTTAGAATGATGTAAGGACTCCTTCCTTAGACAGGGGTGTGAGTAAAGGACAACTAGGCCCTAAAGTTGGTGGAGGCCTCTGCCTAAATTTGTTGGCCTCAAATTAACAATATATAATAACACCGGCTGAGCTGATTTTTGCAAGCATGGCGAAATACTGGCAATCGGCTGAGCCGATGACACAACAGAGATTGATCTTATTCGAGACAATGACGAATCCGCATACAGATGGGAGGCTGTACAACTTGCCTCGTGGTGTGACCAGAACAATCTGGAACTGAACACACTCAAACCCACAGAAATGGTGGTAGACTTTAGAAGAAACCCTCCCATACTACCACCTCTTACAATACTAGACAACACCGTATCAACAGTAGAGACCTTCAAATTTCTAGGTTCTACTATATCACAAGACCTAAAATGGACACCTAACATCAAAAACGTCATCAAAAAAGCCCAACGAAGAATGCTCTTCCTGTGCCAACTCAGAAAGCTCAAACTTCCCAAGGAGCTGCTGATCCAGTTCTACAGAGGAACTATTGAGTCTGTCATCTGCACCCCTATAACTGTCTGGTTTGGCTCTGCAACCCAACAGGACAGACACAGACTCCAGAGGGTAATTAGGACTGCAGAAGAAACAATTACTACCAACCTGCCTTCCATGGAGGACCTATATCCTGCGTGAGTCAAAAAGAGGGCTGTGAAAATATCTACAGACCCCTCACATCCTGGACATAAATTGTTTCAACTCCTACCCTCAATACTACGCTATAGAGCATTGCACACCAGAACAACTAGACACAAGGACAGTTTTTCCTCAAACACCGTCATTCTGCTAAACAAATAATTCCCTCAACACAGTCCAACTATTTACAAAGTCTGCACTACTATTACTATTCATCTTCTCATCACTTCCTATCACCCATCCCCTCCCAGACTGTATGACTGTAACCTTGTTGTTTGCATCCTTACGATTTATATGGACTGTTTCCTAGTATGATTTGATTGTTGATTGTACCCTATGACTATTATTAAGTGTTGTACCTGATGATTCTTGACTCTTGACAAATGTCTCTTTTCTTTTATGTACACTGAGAGCATTTTGACCAAAGACAAATTCCTTGTGTGTCCAACCACACTTGGCCAATAAAGAATTCCATTCCATTCCATTCCATTCCATTCTATTCTATTCTGATTTGGCAGGAACAGCAATGTTTGCTATCTGCTTCTCCTGCAAAAAGCATATATTTGCTGGACAAAAATAAGAGCTATTTTGGATCCCAAAATTTGGGACATTGAGGAAAAAAAAAGGAGACAAAGTAGCAGATGGTAAGCGAGTTGGCATATACCTACAATGTGTTAATTTATGGACAGTAGGAGGGAATTAGGAAAGTACATCCAGTAAGATGACATACCACGGGGTGGGCTTCAGAAGAAGAAGGGTACAAAAGAAGGGGTGAATCTCAAACCAGGACCACTGATGGTAGCTATCCTTTCTGGAGTTAGCTACTATCTCTGGACCTCATTGCAATGGGTTGTTAGTAAGTACTATCTTACTATAAATGTTGTTATGTTATGATGGATTTTCATGTTCCAAATTACTCATGAAATAAATCTCTGGTCTCAAAGTAGAGGGTTGGACAAGAACAGGGCCTCCAACCTTGGCACCTTTAAGACTTGTGGACTTCCAAAATCTTTATAAAATGTTTTATAGATGGCACCTCCCCCCTTCGAGGTTAGCGAAGATGCACCCTAACATGAGTCCGTATTGCTGGAAGTGTAGGAAAAAAGAAGGAACCTTTTTCCATATGTGGTGGTCTTGTACAGAAACCCAAAAGTACTGGAAGAAAATCAAAACTTGGTTGGAAGAAATTACAAAAGAGCAGATCGAATACAAACCAGAGTCCTTCCTGTTAGGGATTTTTGATAAACAAATTTCCAAAAAAGCTAAATACATAACAATACACATTTTAACAGCGGCCAGATTAGCCTTCGCTCAACACTGGAAACAACATCAAATTCCATCAGATGAAATGATTATTGAAAAAATTTCAAAATGTGCAGAAATGGATAAATTGACTTTGGTGCTAAAAAACAAAGACACTTCACTATATTATGATAGCTGGAATTGTTGGTATAATTGGATTGACCAAAGATAAATTATATATCATAAGGCATAAGAGAAAAGTATTAACTTATAATAACGAGGTAGCGATATAAGTAAAGAACAGGTGTGGGTACATGACATAAATTAAGGTTACGGGGGAAAAAAATCTTACAAACTGAAAAAATAAGAATGCTTTTAACCTTCTTTCTCTCTCTTTCTTCTTCTTCTTTCCTTCTTTCCTTTTCTTTCTTCCTTTCTTTTCCTTTGCTTATTTGTGTATGTATTGTTGGTTGGTTTTAATTGTAAAAACTAATAAACTATATTTTTTTTAATAAAAAAAAAAGACTTGTGGACTTCCAACTCCCAGAAGTCTTCTGCCAGACATGCTGGCTGAGGAATTCTGGGGGTTGTAGGATTCAGCCGTGTTTAGTACCTGAAAGGTATTTGCTGCCGGCTGGAGGCCCCTTAACTTCGGATTCGGAAGGCTGCACCAGTCCCAGGAACTCTTCCAGAAGGCTGCTGAGTTTGGAGAAGGCTTCATCGTAATCATCTGGAGGGTTTTGGGGGGAAGAAGAGAAGAGCTTTGGTCAAGGTTGGGATAAGCTGCACCCGCTAGCAACCCAAATCATTCTTGTAACGCACCTAAGTAGGCTTTAACGTACGATGATCCCTTGTTTTTGTGACAGTTCGAAATTACAATGGCATTGAAAAAAGTGACTTACGTGCTTGGCAAATGGCATGGCGGGACTTCAACTCCCAGAATGCCCCAGCAAGCATTCTGGGAGTTGAAGTCCACCCATCTCAAAGCATGCTGGCTGGGGAATTCTGGGAGTGGAAGTCCACCCGTCTCAAAGCATGCTGGCTGGGGAATTCTGGGAGTGGAAGTCCACCCATCTCAAAGCATGCTGGATGGGGAATTCTGGGAGTCGAAGTCCACCCATCTCAAAGCATGCTGGATGGGGAATTCTGGGAGTCGAAGTCCACCCAACTTAAAGCCTGCTGGCTGGGAATTCTGGGCGTTGAAGTCCACCCATCTTAAAGCCTGCTGGCTGGGGAATTCTGGGAGTCGAAGTCCACCCATCTTAAAGCCTGCTGGATGGGGAATTCTGGGAGTCGAAGTCCACCCATCTTAAAGCCTGCTGGATGGGGAATTCTGGGAGTCGAAGTCCACCCAACTTAAAGCATGCTGGCTGGGGAATTCTGGGAGTCGAAGTCCACCCAACTTAAAGCCTGCTGGATGGGGAATTCTGGGAGTCGAAGTCCACCCATCTTAAAGCCTGCTGGATGGGGAATTCTGGGAGCTAAGTCCACCCAACTTAAAGCATGCTGGCTGGGGAATTCTGGGAGTCGGAGTCCACCCATCTTAAAGCATGCTGGCCGGGAATTCTGGGAATTGAAGTCCACCCATCTTAAAGCCTGCTGGCTGGGGAATTCTGGGAGTCGAAGTCCACCCGTCTCAAAGCCTTCTGGCTGGGGAATTCTGGGCGTTGAAGTCCACCCATCTTAAAGCCTGCTGGCTGGGGAATTCTGGGCGTTGAAGTCCACCCATCTTAAAGCCTGCTGGCTGGGGAATTCTGGGAGTCGAAGTCCACCCATCTTAAAGCCTGCTGGCTGGGGAATTCTGGCGTTGAAGTCCACCCATCTTAAAGCCTGCTGGATGGGGAATTCTGGGAGTCGAAGTCCACCCAATTTAAAGCATGCTGGCTGGGGAATTCTGGGAGTCGAAGTCCACCCATCTTAAAGCATGCTGGCCGGGAATTCTGGGAATTGAAGTCCACTCATCTTAAAGCCTGCTGGCCGGGAATTCTGGGAGTCAAGTCCACCCGTCTCAAAGCCTTCTGGCTGGGGAATTCTGGGCGTCGAAGTCCACCCATCTTAAAGCCTGCTGGCTGGGGAATTCTGGGCGTTGAAGTCCACCCATCTTAAAGCCTGCTGGCTGGGGAATTCTGGACGTTGAAGTCCACCCATCTCAACGCCTGCTGGCTGGGGAATTCTGGGAGTGGAAGTCCACCCGTCTCAAAGCATGCTGGCTGGGGAATTCTGGGAGTGGAAGTCCACCCATCTCAAAGCATGCTGGATGGGGAATTCTGGGAGTCGAAGTCCACCCATCTCAAAGCATGCTGGATGGGAATTCTGGGAGTCGAAGTCCACCCAACTTAAAGCCTGCTGGCTGGGGAATTCTGGGCGTTGAAGTCCACCCATCTTAAAGCCTGCTGGCTGGGGAATTCTGGGAGTCGAAGTCCACCCATCTTAAAGCCTGCTGGATGGGGAATTCTGGGAGTCGAAGTCCACCCATCTTAAAGCCTGCTGGATGGGGAATTCTGGGAGTCGAAGTCCACCCAACTTAAAGCATGCTGGCTGGGGAATTTTGGGAGTTGAAATCCCCCATCTTAAAGCCTGCTGGCTGGGGAATTCTGGGAGTCGAAGTCCACCCAACTTAAAGCCTGCTGGATGGGGAATTCTGGGAGTCGAAGTCCACCCATCTTAAAGCCTGCTGGATGGGGAATTCTGGGAGTCGAAGTCCACCCAACTTAAAGCATGCTGGCTGGGGAATTCTGGGAGTTGAAATCCCCCATCTTAAAGCCTGCTGGCTGGGGAATTCTGGGAGTCGAAGTCCACCCATCTTAAAGCCTGCTGGATGGGGAATTCTGGGAGTCGAAGTCCACCCAATTTAAAGCATGCTGGCTGGGGAATTCTGGGAGTCGAAGTCCACCCATCTTAAAGCCTGCTGGCTGGGGAATTCTGGGCGTTGAAGTCCACCCATCTTAAAGCCTGCTGGCTGGGGAATTCTGGGAGTCGAAGTCCACCCGTCTCAAAGCCTTCTGGCTGGGGAATTCTGGGCGTTGAAGTCCACCCATCTTAAAGCCTGCTGGCTGGGGAATTCTGGGAGTTGAAGTCCACCCATCTTAAAGCCTGCTGGCTGGGGAATTCTGGGAGTCGAAGTCCACCCATCTTAAAGCCTTCTGACTAAGGAATTCTGGGAATTGAAGTCCACCCATCTTAAAGCCTGCTGGCTGGGGAATTCTGGGAGTGGAAGTCCACCTATCTTAAAGCCTGCTGGCTGGGGAATTCTGGGAGTTGAAATCCCCCATCTTAAAGCCTGCTGGCTGGGGAATTCTGGGAGTCGAAGTCCACCCATCTTAAAGCCTGCTGGCTGGGGAATTCTGGGAGTTGAAGTCCACCCATCTCAAAGCCTTCTGACTAGGGAATTCTGGGAATTGAAGTCCACCCATCTTAAAGCCTGCTGGCTGGGGAATTCTGGGAGTGGAAGTCCACCTATCTTAAAGCCTGCTGGCTGGGGAATTGTGGGAGTTGAAATCCCCCATCTTAAAGCCTGCTGGCTGGGGAATTCTGGGAGTCGAAGTCCACCCATCTTAAAGCCTGCTGGCTGGGGAATTCTGGGAGTTGAAGTCCACCCATCTCAAAGCCTTCTGACTAGGGAATTCTGGGAATTGAAGTCCACCCATCTTAAAGCCTGCTGGCTGGGGAATTCTGGGAGTCGAAGTCCACCCATCTTAAAGCATGCTGAGTGGGGAATTCTGGAAGTCCCACCCATCTCAAAACATGCTGGCTGGAGAATTCTGGGAAATTGAAGTCCACACCTCTTCAAGTCATCAAAATGGAGAAACAGCCAGAGTGAAGACTGTTAGGTGGTTATGGGCCTGTCAGCTGTGCAATCCGTGGTCCACTTCCATTTGCTTCAAATGGATATTTCATGATGATTCTTCTGGTTAGGGTTAGGTTTATAACCTAGTTTATAAAACAACAGACTGACCTACATTGATGACGGCATCGAAGAAGCCCGGGAAATCCTGATTCACTAGGGTGTACATGTCCACCCTACGGACAGCTTCCTCGATCTCCGGCCTACTGAATAAACCCATCCTGCGGAGGTGACCCCCGTATTTCTCTTTGTTCACTGGAACCAGTAGGATGTATCGTGGTTCGAAGTAGGAATTCTTCAAACTTCTAACACCCTTTGAGAGGCAGAGAGAAAGTTTAGCTGTTGGGAGTTTGTGGGCCTTCATTAAAAATAACTCCAAGGACCAATTCAACATAGAAAGCCGTAAGATTAAAAAAAAAAAAATACCCCAAGGGTGCTAGTTTTGAGTTCTCCAAACTATGTGGCTGAGCCACATTAAGAGGCCTATAAATCTCGGCCAACCGTCTTCTTTTGGCCCTGTTTTTCAACCTTGAAGACTTCGACTCCCAGAATTCCCCCAGCCAGCATTCTGGGAGTTGATGTTCCCATATCTTAAAGCACGCTGGCTGGGGAATTCTGGGAGTTGAAGTCCCCCTAAATTAAATGTCCATGGAGATTCTCAGTCCTCCCGGTTGTGGTTGTTCCAAAGGTGGTTTTTCAAGAGGCAACTGGACTTTCTTGAAGGCGTTTCGCTTTTAATCCAAAGGGGTTCTTCAGCTCTGCCTGGATGTTAGGGAAGAGAAGGATTTATACTCCTTGCCAACGGAGGGTTATTTGCATATTTTAGGGGGTTGTTGAGGCCACTTGGAAGTTCAATTGAACAGCCCTCCCTCAACAGAGGGGGGGGGGAGACGACATCATCTATCTCCAGTCTACAAGACAATCTTTTCAGCGGTTCTAAGAAGGCTCCACACCCATTTGCACCATTCAGGTGACCCTCAGGATTGCAGAGAAACCTCCAAGTGGCCTCAGCGACTCTCTAAAAAGGACGCAAATGACCAGGTTTCTGCAGGGAATATCAATCCTTCCATTCCCCTCATCCAGCCAGAGCTGAAGAAGCTCCCTGGGTGAGAAGCATCATGTCTTCAAAGAAAAACACGTAAGTCCAGTTGCCTTTTGAAAAAGCTCTTTGGGACAATTATCTTAATGCATGCTGGACAAGGAATTCTGGGAGTTGAAGTCCACCCATCTCAAAGCCTTCTGACTGGGGAATTCTGGGAGTTGAAGTCCACCCATCTCAAAGCATGCTGGCTGGGGAATTCTGGGAGTTGAAGTCCACCCATCTCAAAGCATGCTGGCTGGGGAATTCTGGGAGTTGAAGTCCACCCATCTCAAAGCATGCTGGCTGGGGAATTCTGGGAATGGGAGTCCATCTGTCTCAAAGTTGCTAAAAGTTGAGAAACACTGTCCTAAGATGAGGTTCCTGGGAGTTTGCTGACTCTTCCAGCCCCACTTCCTTCTTTCTCCCACAATTCTCTTCCCTCCCTCCCCTACAGGAGTCTGACCTTCAGCCACTGGGTTGCTTCTCCAGCCCTTCCTGCTTCCGTTGGGTCAGACCACAGTTTCAACCCAAGGGCATAAACCGCGCTGAAAAGGCTTCTGCAGCCAGGGGGCTTCCTACCTCGATTTCTAAATGCACGCAGGTTGCCAGCCCCTCCCTAGCGATGGTTTCAATGATCTCTCGGCTCAGCCCGTAGTAGAAGCCGTTATATTTGAAAGTGGCAATGAATTTCCCCTGCAATGAGAAAAGGCGAGAAAGATAAACAGAAGCCCCGGGGAAGCCAAACAGCCAAGGACGGGCATTGCAAAGGAGCCCTGCTTGGATTCTAGCACAGTGGAGTTTTGATATTTTACCAGCTATCCTCCTCTTGTGGGATTCTCGGTGATCTCTAAGCTTGGTGGTTTTCTTGCAGACATTTCAGGACCGAATTAGGTAACGTCCTCAGTGCTAGAGAGGAGTGGGGTTTGCTCAGTCCCTTCTAGCACTGATGATGTTATCTAGTTGGGTCATGAAAGGTCTGCAAGGAAGCCACCAAGCTCAGAGAGCACCAAGGACCCTACAGTCCATTTCCTCCTCCACCTCCTCCCTCCTCCTCCTCCTCCTCCTCCTCCTCCTCCTCCTCCTCCTCCTCCTCTTTCCTCCTCCCCTACTAGCACTGATGATGTTACCTAGTTCGGTCATGAAAGGTCTGCAAGGAAACCACCAAGCTCAGAGAGCACCAAGGACCCTACAGTCCATTTCTTCCTCCTCCTCCTCCTCCTCCTCCTCCTCCTCCTCCTCCTCCTCCTCCTCCTCCTCCTCCTCCTCCTCCCCTACTAGCACTGATGATGTTACCTAGTTGGGTCATGCAATGTCTGCAAAGAAGCCACCAAGCTCAGAGGGCACCAAGGACCCTACAGTCCATTTCCTCCTCCTCCTCCTCCTCCTCCTCCTCCTCCTCCTCCTCCTCCTCCTCCTCCTCCTCCTCCTCCTCCTCCTCCTCCTCCTCCTCCTCCTCCTCCTCCTCCTCCTCCTCCCCCCTTCCACAAAACTCCCTTCCTGTTCTTTGGTGTCCTCTGAGCTTTGGTGGTTTTCTTGCAGATGTTTCAGGGCCGAGTTAAGGTAACAGCATCAATGCTAGAAGGGTTTGCCCTCTCTCTTCTGGTACTGATGATGTAACCTTAGTTACGTCAAAAAACGTGCACAAGAAAACAACCACGCTCAGAGAGCACCACGGGGCCCATCGTCCGTTTCCTGTCCTACTCTCTTCTACCAGTTTTGTTGCACCAAACTTTCCCATCAGCTGAGAGATCACAAGACACCCGTTCGAATCCTCCAAGTGTTTCCCACATACGACAACGCGACAGCGAGGGACACACAAGACAGCAAACTTTCTAGCTTTCTTCGATCTCTGAAGGCCCAAACATCTCGTCCTTCTGTCCATCCTGAGCGTGAGCTAGGATGGATTTGATGACAACCTTCCTTGGTTACTTCCCAACAGACCGGATTCCCTCCTTACCGTGTTCACCATCTTGTCAAATTCCTCCTGAGATACGTAATGGTAATCTAATTTGTTCTCTTCTCCGAAATAAGGGCTCCTGGTGGTATGACAGGGGCTGAGTAGGAAGCAAAGCAGAAAGAGAAGGAACTGAGAACAGGGGGTGAGGAAGGCTGAGGTCCCGTTCAGAGTTGAACTGAGTAACAGAATGACAGAGCCAGAAGGGACCTCAAGAGATCTTCTAATCCAGGGGTCGCCATCCTTTTGGACCTCAGGGACCACCAAACTCATCATTTTAAATCTCCCAGACCAGAGACCCTGGGAAAATCCCCCAAAAAGTCTGCAGGAAAATTCCCCACCCTGTTTTCCTATCGAACGATCATTCTTTACCGTCTCCAGCTCCATTCTCAGGGAGAGAGAGAGAGAGAGAGACTTTTGGCTTCATGCAAGGAAAGCAGCAGAAGCCGCAGAAGTCTTTCTTTCTCTCCCCCAAACTCTGCCAAGGCGATTATCTGACGCATTTAAGGAATGCACTGCTTATCCACCTCTCTCTTTCTGCTGGCAAGTAAAAAGACCAAAGGGGTATTTTTTTAGTTGACACTGCCTCCACCAACTCCCCAAAGATTCCCAAATGCGTAGGACTCATACCTGTATCTGAAATAATTGTTGAACTTCCGACACAGCCGGTGACAAAGTTCTCGCTTCCAGCAGGCCAACGGTCCAGTCAACACCAACATGGGGTAGGGAGCATCAAGGCTGGGCAGGGTGCTGTGGAAAGAGAAGAGAAAGCTTGATGGAGCCTCTCAAACAAGAACATTACACACAAAACCTCTGGGTGAGTTTCTCATTACTGTAATAGATGAACTATGTATATACGTACAAATGACAATAAAGAATTCAAATTCAAATTATTGTAATAGATGAATTTCTATTAGGATGGTGTAGTAGATCATGGAGCGATGGGATTTTATTTAATGTAACCAGGGTCTTCTTTCAAAATTAAGAGTTGGTTACAAACCAAAAAGCTTCCAGACTTTGAACAATCAAAGCTTTCCAAAGTCCTTAAAGAGTTTTCTAAGAATAAAACGATGTACAGACTTGAGGGGATGCTGTTCCTTTAATTATTTTGAAGGAAGAGAATCAAAGATTGGGAGAAACCAGGCTCAAAAGCAGGAACTGAGAGAGGGATCTTGGAGTCTTAGTGGACAACCAGCTAAATAGGAGCCAGCAGGGTGGAGCAGTAGCCAAAAAAGCTAATGCAATCCTAAATTGCATTAACAGAGGGATACAATCGAGATCAAGGGAGATACTAATAGCACTCTATAAAGCCTTAGTAAGGCCACACCTAGAGTACTGTATCCAGTTTTCATCACCACACTATAAAAAAGAGGTTGGGACTCTAGAAAAAGTGCAGAGAAGAGGAACCAGGATGATGAGGGGACTGGAGACTAAAACATACGATGAATGGTTGCAGGAACCGGGCTTGGCTAGTGTAGGGAAGAGAAGGACCAGGGAAGACATGATAACAGTCTTCCAATATTTGAGGGGCTGCCCCAGAGAGGAGGAAGGGGTCAAGCTGTTTTCCAAGGCACCTGAAGGCCAGACGAGGAACAATGGATGGAAACTGATCAAGAAGAGATTCAACCTGGAAATAAGGAGAAATTTTCTGACAGTGAGAACAATCAACCCATAGAACAGAAGTTGCCTTTGGAAGCTGTGGGAGCTTCATCCCTGGAGGCTTTCAAGAAGAGACTGGACTCCCATCTGTCAGAAATGGTGTAGGGTCTCCTGCATGGGTGGGGGGCTGGACTAGATGACCTACAAGGTCCTTTCCAACTCTGTTATTCTGTTAAAGCATAGCCTTTTTGTGTAGGGAAATATATGCTTGATAAATATTTGAGGGGCTGCTACAGAGAGAAGGTGGTCAAGCTATTTTCCAAGGCACCTGAAGGCCAGACAAGGAATAATGGATGGAAACTGATCAAGGAGAGATTCAACCTGGAAACAAGGAGAAACTTTCTGACAGTGAGAACAATCAACCCATGGAACGGAAGTTGCCCTTGGAAGTTGTAGAAGCTTCATCCCTGGAGGCTTTCAAGAAGACTTTCAAAAAACCTCACCCCTTTCCTAAGAGGTCTGTAGGGGGCGTGCATAAGCGCACCAACGTGCCTACCATCCCTGTCCTATTGTTTCTCTTATTCTTCTTTTATTTTTCTTATATGTACCCATTTCATGTATTCACAACTATGTATACACTTATACTTATCTTGTAAACAATTGGCAAATCAAATAAATAAATAAAATAAATAAGACTGCCATTTGTCAGGGATGGTTTAAGGTCTCCTGCTTGGGTGGGTGGGGGGTTGGACTAGATGACCTGCAAGGTCCCTTCCAACGATTCTATTCTATTCTATTCTATTCTATTCTATTCTATTCTATTCTATTCTATTCTATTCTATTCTATTCTATTCTATTCTATTCTATTCTATTCCTATCCCATATTCCTATTCTATTCTAATTCTATTCTATTCCCTATTCTTATTCTTATTCTATTCCCTACTCTTTTCTGTTCTATTTCCGTTCTGTTCCGTTCCGTTCCATTCCATTCCATTCTATTCTATCCCTATCCCATATTCCTATTCTATTCTAATTCTAATTCTAGTTCTATTCCCAATTCTTATTCTTATTCTATTCCCTACTCTTTTCTGTTCTATTTCCGTTCCGTTCACGTTCCATTCCATTCCATTCCATTCTATTCTATCCCTATCCCATATTCCTATTCTATTCTATTCTAATTCTAATTCTAATTCTATTCTATTCCCTATTCTTATTCTATTCCCTACTCTTTTCTGTTCTATTTCCGTTCCATTCCATTCCATTCCATTCCATTCCATTCTATCCCTATCCCATATTCCTATTCTATTCTAATTCTAATTCTAATTCTATTCTATTCCCTATTCTTATTCTTATTCTATTCCCTACTCTTTTCTGTTCTATTTCCGTTCCGTTCCGTTCCGTTCCATTCCATTCCATTCTATTCTGTCCCTATCCCATATTCCTATTCTATTCTAATTCTAATTCTAGTTCTATTCCCAATTCTTATTCTTATTCTATTCCCTACTCTTTTCTGTTCTATTTCCGTTCCGTTCCGTTCCGTTCCGTTCCATTCCATTCCATTCCATTCTATTCTATCCCTATCCCATATTCCTATTCTATTCTATTCTAATTCTAATTCTATTCTATTCCCTATTCTTATTCTATTCCCTACTCTTTTCTGTTCTATTTCCGTTCCATTCCATTCCATTCCATTCCATTCCATTCCATTCTATTCTATTCTATCCCTATCCCATATTCCTATTCTAATTCTAATTCTAATTCTATTCTATTCCCTATTCTTATTCTTATTCTATTCCCTACTCTTTTCTGTTCTATTTCCGTTCCATTCCATTCCATTCCATTCCATTCCATTCCATTCCATTCTATTCTATTCTATTCTATTCTATTCTATTCTATTCTATTCCTATCCCATATCCCTATTCTATTCTAATTCTAATTCTAATTCTATTCCCTATTCTTATTCTTATTCTATTCCCTACTCTTTTCTGTTCTATTTCCATTCCGTTCTATTCCGATTCTATTCTTTGATATTAAGAAGACAGCTGGAAGCCATCATAGCTGCAAGTTTTTGTCCCTTCCAGGGCAGTTTTTCGTGACCAGTGGGTGCTGTTAAGAGCTCCCTGCGCCTCTCGTTTGGGGCGTGAGAAAACCTCTGCTCTGACCGGTTTTGTTTCCAAGGAAATGAAGAGCTGGGAATCACTGCTTTGAAGAGAGGGGAGGACGAACAGGATGAGGGGAGGACTAACACGATGGGATCATCTGCCGGGGTAACCCAGGTTCGGTTCAATTCCGTACCGCCAGGGTGTTTCTGGGACACACTCTAGTTTTGGAAAGAGAAGGAGAGGAGAGGGAGAGGAGGAAGAGGAAGGGTGGGGGGTCACCTGTTGAAGATGTGCTGGGGTTGCATCATGCTGTACATGATGTGAGTCATGTGGTCCTGAGAAGCTGCCACTTCTTGGGGGGGGTCGTACTTGTTCACGGCGGCAACCTGCTCCCAAGTTAAGAGAAAGGGGGGAAATGTAGGTTAATGATGCGTACGGGTGATTTGCAAGGTGGCGCAGTGGCGAGAGTGCAGCATTGCAGGCTAACTCTGCCAGCTGCCAGCAGTTCGATGCTGACCGGCTCAAGGTGGACTCGTCCTTCCGGAGTGGGTAAAAATGAGGGCCCCGATTGTTGGGGCAAGAGGCTGACTCTGTAGATTGCTTCGAGGGGGCTGGAAAGCACTGTGAAATGGTGTATAAGTCTAAGGGCTATTAGTAAGTGCTAAGGGAGGGAGGGAGGGAGGGAGGGAGGAAGGAAGGAAGGGAGGAAGGAAGGAAGGAAGGAAGGAAGGAAGGAAGGAAGGAAGGAAGGAAGGAAGGAAGGGCCATGGCGGGGCAGGGGTGAGACTGCAGTATTGCACACTAATTCACTGCTCACTGCTCACTGCCAGCAGTTCAATCCTGACCAGATCAAGGTTGGCTCAGCCTTCCATCCTTCCAAAGTCGATAAAGTGAGGACCAGATGGTTGGGGACAAGAGGCTGACTCTGTAAACTGCTTAGGGAGGGCTGGAAAGAACTGTGAAGTAGTATATAAGTCTAAGTGCTACTGGTAAGTGCTAAAGAAGGGAGGGAGAGAAGGAAGGAAGGGAGGGAGGGAGGGAGGGAGGGAGGGAAGGAAGGAAGGAAGGAAGGAAGGAAGGAAGGAAGGAAGGAAGGAAGGGTGGGTCATGGTGGGGCAGTGGTTAGAAAGCAATATTGCAGGCTAACTCTGCCCACTGCCAGCAGTTTGATCCTGACCAGCTCAAGGTTGACTCAGCCTTCCATCCTTCTGAGGTTGGTAAAATGAGGACCCAGATGGTTGAGGGGAATAGGCTGACTCTGTAAACCATTGAGAGTCAAGCACTGTGAAGGGTATATAAATCTAAGTGCTATTGCTATTGCTATCTATCACCTATCTGTGATGCGGCACTGTGGTTAGAACATAATATTGCAGGCTAACTCTGCCCACTGCCAGCAGTTCGATCCTGACTAGCTCAAGGTTCAGCCTCCCATCGTTCCAGGGTCGGGGGCATTTACCTTTTCCTCCACAGAGATCTTCTTGTGATCCAGTTCGATTAGACGGAGCAGCATAAAAATCACCAGCAGCCAATAATCTTCTTGGTCCTGAGGAAAATGCACAGATGGGTTGGTTTCAGTTTTGGGTTCGATTTCGGGCTAATTAGAAGAAAAGTTACTTGATCAGATTATTCTCCCATACTTTGACGCGGGAAGTAGAGAAGGAAGAGAAGCTCAGAGGAAATAAGAGGGTACAGGGTGTCCTTGAGTTACCACAGTTCATTTAGCGACCGTTTGAAGTTACGACAGCCCTGGGAAAAGGGACTTACGACCGTTTTCACGGTTGTTAAAGGAATGGTTTTAAATTGAGGATTACCTGAGAGAAAAGTATTGTAAGTTACTCTTTTATAATAGGATTTTATATAATTTAAAGATGGTTAAGCTAGACTATTTCTGTCAGCTTCCTTGTTACTCTCTCTGCTACATATAAAACCCCCCACCCTAAAACCCAAAATGTGTTCAGTGACAAGTACATGATGCATTGTTTATAATCTTCTTGGAAAACCGGGGCTAGGCAACAAGTAAATAAGATAAGGGACATCCTCCCAAGGTGAAGCCCAGCCGTGAAACAAGATAAGACACAGAGGCACTGTGATGACCCAGGACATGACACAAAAAATAACAAAGTCACAAAAGTAGAATAAATTTGCTTTAATGCCTCCAACTTGGCCCCCAATGTCCAGTTATTCTCAGCTGGAGATCAAACTCTTCCAAAAAAACAGTCTACGAAGGGAAATGCAGCCGAACCCAAAGTAAAGATAATTAGAAATAAAACACAAACCACACTGAAGTAATTAACATGTCAGGCCACGATGATAAATTGCAGACTTCCAAAGGATAAGATAGATAAGATAAGATAAGATAAATTTATTGTCATTGTGCTCAGGAACCTGAGAACAACGAAATAAGGTGCTCTTTCGCAACATACAACTAAACAACACCAAAAGACATATACAAATAACAATATAAAACAAATTAAAACAAATAACAATTAAAAACTGTACAACCAGGATATATATATGTTAAGACCACCAGATTCATAACTCTGCATTTAACCTGATCACAGCACTTGGGTAAAAGCTATGTTGAAATCTACTTGTCCTGGCTTTCAGCACTCTATATCGTCTTCCTGATGGTAGGATCTCAAACATCGGGTGGCCTGGATGCGAAGGGTCTCTCAAGATCTTTTGTATCTTCCTTCTACATCCCATGTTGTACAAATCCTCCAATGAGGGAAGAGGACATCCGCTGATCTTTTGTGCCCTTTTTATCACTCTTTGGAGTGCCCTTTTCTCCGCCTCTGTACAACTCCTAAACCACACACAGAAAGGATAACGCAGCACCCACAGTTGGGAGGACGCTAAAGCCCAGATAAGCCTCTACAAAGATAATGCATCTTTTGCTTCCAGCAAGGTGCTGTTCTCCCAGTTGCAACTCATGAAAGGGATCAGGGCCTTTTCCTCCCCCGTAAGCCACATTGCTCCCTTCTCCATTCCTCCCTGCGTGCCCTAGGATGAAGAGGTGATGGCCCTGGGTCTTTCTCTGAATGCCCAGCCGGACTGTGCCCTTCCCCCCCACTTTTCTTCCACAGCCACTGGAGCCACACTCCCTGGCAGCTGCTCAGTCTCCCCCTCAGAATCAGACTCCAACAAGGGCATGACAGACACAGAAAACAATGTCAGGTTGAGCCTTTTAAGCCTATAATTTAGCTCATCTTAGAATGCAAGAAAATAAGGGGGTGTGGGGAGGGCCTCTTAGGCGTGGCGTGTTCTGTGCAAGGGTATAAATGTATTGTTTGAATGTGGAATTTTGTTCTCCTTGTACTCAATCCACTTGGGAAGGGTCTTGGAAGCCACGCTTGCAACCGTTTTTTTTCTTTTCTCCAATAAACCTTTGAAGTTGTGCAGCAGACTTGTCTTCGTATTGTGAGTATGAATTTATTTGGGAGGGAGCGTTCTTATATCTCACACTTGGAACAACATTTTAAACACAAGCTGACCTATTCCTGTGGCTTAGCCGGCAGCAGGTGTGGACGGCTGAGGAGAGCGAGGACTCAGATGAGGGGCCAGGACCATCAGGGAGTGGACTGCTGCCTTCAGAGATTGTGGGGGGGCTGGCAGCAGCGATGAGGAGGTTCCTGAGGAGCCTGTGCCAAGGGCGCGTGCGCGCAGGATTGCTCGCAGGAAAGAGCAGCTACAACACCACGGGCGACTCGGGAGTAAGGCTGCAAGGTAATGGCCCCTCCTTCAAGAAGATAAAAGCCAGCTGTGAAACGAACTTACTTTGCAGAAGGCAAAGACGTTTTGAAACTCCAGCCTCGTGGACATTCCAGTATATCCTGAGTTTGTATTTGAAGATTCTTATTTTGCAAATTATTTCTTGTCTGTTATCTTTTGGCCAGCCTCGCACAGTTTGGCAAGGCTTGTGCTTATCACAGCTAATTATTTTGCAGAGTCTTTAAAAGGTTTCAGTTCCCTTTGGATTGTGTTTGATTTGTTGGAAAAGGGCGTGGGTCAGAGCACCTAAACAGTACAGAATCTCTCCCAGGGTTTTCACTACAATGTTTTCCTTACAGTCTGAACATGGATTGAAGCCAGAGACCCCAAATTCAGCCCTGAGCTACAAACATTCTCCTTTATCGTTATTAGTCCAGGTAGACAACCCTGGCGACCTTCTGGAAAGCAAAGTTGAGAGGGAAGCCAGATTCACTTAACAGCCACGTCACTCGCTTAACCACTGCAGTGATTTACTTCACTCTTATCAAGAAAGGTCATCAAATGGGGGTTAAAACTCACTTAGCGATGGTTTCACTTAGCAACAGAAGGGTTGGGCTCAATTGGAAGCCGAGGACGGCCTGTAATTCAGAGCTTCGGCTCCTGGTTTTAGCTAGCAGGATAAATCCACAGAAGAAACAAACTCTACATCACCCTTCGTAAACCATATGACAACTTTGACAGCGGTTTGACCAGGATGGTAGAAGGTCTCCTGCCTTGAGCCGGAGGTTGGACTAGAAGTCCTCCCAGGTCCCTTCCAGCCTGGTTATTCTTGTTGTACAGAATGAATTGACACCACAGTTTTTAACGTCAATGGATTCCTTGAGATGGTTTTGTGAATATCCAGATGCCTGGGTGAATTTCCCGTGTTTCCCTGAAAATAAGACCCAATTGGAAAAAAAGCCCTAGCATGGTTTTTCGGGATGCTCATAATATAAGCCCTACTCCCAAAATAAGTCCTAATTAAGGTTGTCAGCCAGATGGATGCATTTAGTACCGCATTTTCCCGAAAATAAGACCTAACCGGAAAATGTCTCAGTTAAGATTGTCAGCCAGATGGATGCATTTAGTGCCGCATTTCCCCGAAAATAAGACCTAACCGGAAAATGTCTCAGTTAAGATTGTCAGCCAGATGGATGCATTTAGTGCCGCATTTCCCCGAAAATAAGACCTAACCGGAAAATGTCTCAGTTAAGATTGTCAGCCAGATGGATGCATTTACTGCCGCATTTCCCCGAAAATAAGACCTAACCGGAAAATAAGACCCAATTTTGCCTTTTGGAGAAAAAATTAATATAAGACCTGGTCTTATTTTGGGGGGAAACACGGTAGCTATAATAATTTGCATTCTTCTTATCATCAGGTATCCAACCGCTGAGAGACCACTCCACAAGGAATTTCTGAGATATTTAGTACCGCTTTATAAAACTTTAGTAAGGTCCACAGTAAGGAATCCTGCATCCAGTTTTGGCCACCACATTAGAAAAAAGATGTTGAGGCTTTGGAAAAAGGGCAGAGAAGAGCAACTAAGATGATTAAAGTCCTGGAGACTAAAACATACGAAGAACGGTTGCAGGGAATGGGGTATGCCTAGTTTAATGGAAAGAAGGACTAGGGGGGACATGATAGCACTATTCCAGTATTTGAGGGGCTGCCACAAAGAAGAGGGAGCTAACTTATTTTTCAAAGCACTAGAAGGCAAGACAAAAAATAACGGGTGAAAATTAATCAAGGAGAGAAGCAACGTGGAATTAAGGAGAAACTTCCTAACAGTGAGGACGATTAACCAGCTTGTCTCCAGAAGTTGTAAATACTCCATCGGTGGAGGCTTTTAAGAAGAGACTGGATAGTCACTTGTCTGGATTGGTATAGGATCGCCTGCTTGAGGAGGGGATTGGACTAGAACAGGAGTAGCCAACCGTTTGAACCTCAGGGAGCACCAAACTCATAATTCTAAATCCCGTGGACCACTAATATGAATTTTGAGTGACAGTGGCTTGCTGACGTTGCTGAGAGAGAGGGAGGGGAGGAGGAGAGGAGAGGAGAGAGAGAGACAGAGACAGAGAGACAGAGAGACAGAGAGAGAGGGGGGACAGAGACAGAGAGACAGAGAGAGAGAGAGAGAGGGAGGGAGGGAGAGAGAAAGAGAGACAGAGAGACAGAGAGAGAGAGATCTGATCTAACCTCGGAGGGCTGGCAGTGATGTTCTCTCTCTCTCTCTCACACACACACACACCACACACACACACACACACAGAAGGATCCCTCACCTCCCCACCCCCAGCCACATTCCTAACCTGCTTTTCAACTCCGTTCTTGGGAGGGGGGTTAGAGATAGAGAGGGAGAGAGAGAGAGAGACGATATCCTGCAATCCAAAATAAATAAATCAATGATCGACCAATAGGAAAACGGGGTGGGGGATTTTCCCAGGGTCTCTGCAGAAGGACCAGAAGCAGCAGAGACCCTTTCCCCCCCCTCCCCTCAGTCCCTCGTGTTGTTCGCAATGCAAGCGACGCAAGCCTCGTGTTCCCGCGGGCCATGTGGGCGGCGCAGCCTTGAGTTCCTGCGCAGCCTGGATTAAATTCCTTTGAGGGGGACATTTCTCTGTGGACCACCAACCTTTTCTCGCGGGCCACCAGTGGTCCCCCAGCCCACTGGTTGGCGACCACTGGACTAGATGATCTACAAGGTCCCTTCCGGCCCTGTTCTATTCTAGTCCTCAATTTTTATGGTTATCTCGACTTGCAAATACATTTCAGTGATGGTTCAGATACAGAACAGCACTGAAAAAAAAGTCACTCAGGACTGCTTTTCACACTTATGACCGTCGCTGCATCCCCTCGATCGCAGGAGCCAAAATTCAGACGCTTGGCAAGCAAACTCACATTTATGACGGGGGGCAGTGTCCCCGGGGTCACGGGTTCCCCTTTTGCGACCTTCTGACAAGCGAAGTCAATTCGGGGGGGGAGCCAGATTCCCATAACAACTTTGCGTATAGGGTCTCCTGGTTGAGCAGGGGGTTGGACTAGAAGACCTCCGAGGTCCCTTCCAGCTCTATTGTGAATTTGAAAGTCAGGATTAAAGAGCTCTGGGCCTCCCGCGAGAGACTAATCCCCGGTGGATTATGCCAAGCAACTTCTACCAAGCCGGAAAATGCTGATAAATGGGTGATATTTCTTCCCTGGCCTCCTGGGGCCTATTTGGAAGACTTTTTAAAACTTTGGATGCGAATGCTAAATCTTCCACCCTCCTCCAGAACGAGACCTTAAACAGATGCTGCATCCGGCAGGGATGTGTTCTGACCCAAACCTGGTTCCAAGGAAGCAAACACGAGACAAAGGTAACAGCACCACCTTTTAACGTTTCGTTACGAATCCCGTTCTTTCATGGGTAAAAGGCTGCTTCAAACCAATTAGCTCCGATAAGAAAGAGCCTGGCCAAGGTTCTGCAAGGCTGCCAAGAACACCAGATTAAGTTACTAAGAAATATTTGAAACGCACAGAGTCTCCAAACACAAACTAAGAGAGTCCAAACATCCACAAGGCTTGAGTGCAAAAACTTCTTTGCTTCCTGCAAAGAACTCCGGTTTCTCAGCTGGCTTTTATCTTCTCAGGGAGGGGCCGTTACTTTGCAGCCTTACTCCTGAGTCGCCCGTGCTGCTGCAGCTGCTCTTTCCTTCGAGCAGCCCTGCACGCATGCACACTTGGCACAGGCTCCTCGGGGTGCTCTTCCTCACTGCTGCCAGCCTCCACAATCTCCAAAGGCAGCAGTCCCCTCCCTGATGGTCCTGGCCCCATCCCTGCACCACCAGCAGGCCCCTCACCTGAGTCCTCGCTCTCCGAGACCTCAGCCGTCCACACCTGCTGCTGGCGAACCAGAACAGGATGTGACATTTGACTCTGATTTAAATGTTGCTGGCGTGACAGATGAGAGATCCTCCTGGCTTGTTAATCGCACCAAAACTGTCACCTCCATCGTGCAGGAAAGCGGGGTCCAGATTCTGGAGGGGAAATCCCTCAAAAGCCACCTTTGTCTTGAAAGGTCAGCAGATGTTCACAGGAAGAAAAAAAGAAGCTGCTTTGGCTTGAATTTCTTTCCATCTTGTTGGCTCGCCCTTCATTTCTTAACCTTCTTGGTATTTGAAGGCTGGTTCCTTGTACGGTTACAGCCAACCGAATGACAAGAGTTGAAAGGGAACTTGGAGGTCTTCTAGTCTAACCCCCTGCTCAAGCAGGAGAGCCCGCAGAGAAGGTTTCCTAACACTGAAGTTTCTCAGGACTCAGAGAAAATCCTACATCCAAGCCACCAAAGCAGGTTCCTGCATTTTAGTGTATTTATTATGCAAACGCATAGGGCTGCTCTTCTCGTAATGCCTCCCATACTACCACCTCTTACAATACTAGACAACACCATATCAACAGTAGAGACCTTCAAATTTCTAGGTTCTATCATATCACAAGACCTAAAATGGACACCTAACATCAACAACGTCATCAAAAAAGCACAACAAAGAATGTTCTTCCTGCGCCAACTCAGGAAGCTCAAACTGCCCAAGGAGCTGCTTATCCAGTTCTACAGAGGAACTATTGAGTCTGTCATCTGCACCTCTATAACTGTCTGGTTTGGTTCTGCAACCCAACAGGACAGACACAGACTTCAGAGGATAATTAGGACTGCAGAAAAAGCAATTACTACCAACCTGCCTTCAATGGAGGACCTGCATCCTGCACGAGTCCAAAAGAGGGCTGTGAAAATATCTAGACCCCTCACATCCCGGACATAAACTGTTTCAACTCCCACCCTCAAAACGACACTACAGAGCATTGCACACCAGAACAACTAGACACAAGGACAGTTTTCCCCCGAATGCCATCACTCTGCTAAACAAATAATTCCCTCAACACTGTCCAACTATTTCCAAAGTCTGCACTACTATTACTATTAATCTTCTTATCACCCATCCCTTCCCACTTGTGACTGTATGACTGTAACTTTGTCACTTGTATCCTCACGATCTATATTGACTGTCTCCTAGTAGGAATCAGTGGCTTATTGCACCCTATGACTATTATTAAGTGTTGCACCTGATGATTCTTGACTCTTGAGAAATGTCTCTTTTCTTTTATGTACATTGAGAGTTTATGCATCAAAGACAAATTCCTTGTGTGTCCAATCACACTTGGCCAATAAAGAATTCTATTCTATTCTATTCTATTCTATTCTATTCTGTTCTGTTCTGTTCTGTTCTGTTCTGTTCTGTTCTGCTCTGTTCTGTTCTTCTTCCTTATTCTATTCTGTTCTGTTCTTCTTCTATTCTATTCTGTTCTGTTCCGTTCCGTTCCGTTCCATTCTATTCTATGTGGCGACCAAGCATAAAAATCTCACATAAAGACTATAGGGCCGTGATGGCGAACCTATGCCACGCGTGCCGGAAGTGGCACACAGATCCATTTCCCCCGGCACACGAGAGCTCGCCTGGAAATGCCCCACCGCGCATGTGCGTGCGCTGCCGCCCGACAGCTGATTGTCGGGTATCTGGTGCGCATGTGCAGGGGCGAGGGACACGTGCACCTGTGCAGAGATGCGCAGGGCGCGCAGGGTTGATCACGTGCACGTATGCAGACGCGTGGCGCATGCGGGGGAATCGCGCACGCAGGCCCAGGCACGTGGCATCTGTCAAGGGGATCTCGTGTGCAGGCGCAGATGCGCAGCGTGCTGCAGGAGGATCGCGCGCCCATGAGCAGGGGGTGTGGGGAGGCGCCAGCACGCATTGCACAAGCGCACGCGGAGTTATCGGCATGGGAGCCGAAAAAGGTTTGCCACTACTGCTACAGGGGAAAAAAAATTCCATTAAAAACCATAAAGAGACCAAATTAAGAAGCCCTTAATCAAGCAGACCGAAGACATCAACTGTCCCACTCTGCAGCCATGGATGTTATTTATTTCATTCTTTCTTAAAATTTTGGTGGACTCTACCTCAAACCATTACCTGCCCTTTAACTGTCATAACGAATGACATTAGCGTGACAAAAATGTACCACTGTTCCAATGTTCCATGGATGGCTTGACTTCTCCCTCACCTGAACGGGATTCTTCAACAGGTTGAACACTCTCAGCAGAGGCAGAGATTCGATGTATTCCAGCTCGCTCAGTTCAGACACCTGGTGAGGACAAGAAGAAAGGTGTGGATTAAAGGAAAGAGGGAGGAGGAGGAGGAGGAGGAGAAAGCTCCAAAATCATGGATGGAAATGGATGGATGGAGCAGCCCCATCAGGGAAGAGGTGACACACAAGAGTTTCCTCATCTCTGTTGCCCAGGGAGGAAAAAGGAAAAAAATAAGAATCAAGAAACTCAGGTTTTTTTAGCCCTCGTGGCTTTAGAGAGACATAAACAGATGATAGAGAGAAACAGACAAGATAGATAGATAGATAGATAGATAGATAGATAGATAGATAGATAGATAGGGTAGATAGGTACGTAGGTGGATAGGTAGATAGATAGATAGATAGATAGATAGATAGATAGATAGATAGATAGATAGATAGATAGATAGATAGGGTAGATATAGATGTAGAATGGATGGATGGTTATATACTAGATGGACAATGATAGAATGAATCAGTAGATGGATGATATGATGGATGCATGCATGGATAAACAAACATATGATGGATAGATAGATGATGGCTCATATGTGCAATAAATTATGCAAAATAAGAGTTACTCATATGGTTTTGTCCAATTTAAAGAGTACATTTTCTCACGCACATTTTCTCAAGCAACTTCTTGTCCCTTCTTTTCCTCCCACCCCCACCCCCCCGCCAAGTATATCCAAAAGAGAAGGATTCTGGGAAAATCTCCATTCTGTGGTTCTCCTGGCCTTTGTCCAGAGGAGGAATTCCCCCCAAGCGGTTGGCTGCTGAGTCTCCTCTGCTGTATATAACTTACCTGGTTATCTTCCAGGTTGATGTCCTGCAGGAGGTTGTGGTCTTCCAGACCCTCCAAGCTGCTGATCTGGTTGCCGGACAAATCCAACACTTGTAACACCTTGAGTTTTTCCAAGCCAACTGCTGTTTTGATCTCGTTCGATTTCTGCCAAAATAATTAAGGTAAAGGTTCCTGTGATGACCCAAAGCGACGTGGCACAAAGGCAACACAGTCAGATAATCAGCAGGCGTCCCTTTATCTCCAACTTTGCCCCCAATGTCCTGGTTACCTTCTGAGCTGGAGAAAAACTCGCCCAGGAACAGCCTTTGGCTGCCAAGAATCAAGTCGAAAACGTGGTCAACAAAAACTTTAACTATAAATCCAATCAAGGCTAGATGAGGTAATTATTCTGGCAGGGCAGGAGAAGGAATTTCAGATGTGAAGGCACAGCAATAACTCAACACAGTTGGGAAGATGCCAGGAACAGAAATAAACAAAGTCAACACAAAATAAACTCACGTTTGTTCCCAGCAGATGCCACACTCAGTTTGCATCTCTTTTAAACTCTCTTCCCAGCTTTGGCTAATGAAGGGAATCAGGGCCCTTTCCTCCCCTGTAAGCCACACAACCCATGTTGCTCCCTTCTCCATTCTTCCCTGCGTGCCCTAGGATGAAGAGGGGGTGGGCCTGGCTCTTCCTCTGAACTCCCTCTCCCTTGTTCTACCTCCCCCCTGCTCTGCCCAGCCGGACTTTGCCCTTCCCCAGTTTCTCCCACAGCCAACGGAGCCACACTCCCACTCCCTGTCAGCTGCTCATCTTCCTCCTTGGATTCAGACTCCAACAGGGGCATGACAGTTCCCCTTGCACATATGTGCTAGTCGTTTTCAGCTCTAGGGGGCGGTGCTCATCTCCATTCCAAAGCCAAAGAGCCAGCGCTGTCCGAAGACGTCTCCGTGGTCATGTGGCCGGCAGGACTAAACGCCAAAGGCGCACGGAACGCTGTTCCCTTCCCACCAAAGATGATCCCTATTTTTCTACTTGCATTTTTTTTACATGCTAGCTTGGCAGAAGCTGGGACAAGTAACGGGGACTCGCTCCGTTACGCGATGCTAGGGATTCGAACCGCCGAACCGCCGATCTTTCCGATCGACAACCTCAGCGTCTTAGCCACTGAGCCACCGTGTCCCTCCAAAATAGGAATGAGCCTCCATTATCCAAAACATAGTCATTCTTTGGGCAAATCCAAGCACAAGCAAGGACCCACACTGCCGGCTTTGACACCTGCTTGCAACATCATTGTGTACACAGGTGGTCCTTGACTCACAAGAGTTAGTGACCGCTCAAAGTTACATCGTCACTGGGGAAAAAAGGGAACGATGAATATTCTTCACCCATTAGGACCGCTGCGGCATCCCCATGGTCACATGATCAAAATTCAAATGACCCGTATTGACAACAGTCGCAGCGTCCCAGGTCAAATGATCCCCTTTGTGACCTTCCAACAAGGAAAGTCAAGGTGGGAAGCCAGATTCCCTTAACAGCCCTGTGACTAATTTAACAACTACAGTGATTTCGCTGAACAACGGTGGCAAGGATGGTTGTAAAATGGGGCAAAACTCACTGAACAACTTGTCTCACTTAGCAATATAAAAGTTGGGCTCAAATGGGATTGTAGGTTGAGGATTATCTGTATTATCCCCAATCTGGAAAAGTCTTATTGTAATTGCTCCCTGCGTTAACATCGTTGTTCTAGGTGGTGCAGTGGTTAGAATGTAGTAGTGCAGGCTAATTCTGCCGACTGCCAGCAGTTCAATCCTGACCGGCTCAGGGTGGACTCATCCTTCCGAGGTGGGTAAAATGAGGACCCAGATTGCTGGGGGGAGCCCAAGATGCTGACTCTGTAAACTGCTTAGAGAGGGCTGCAAAGCACTGTGAAGCGGTGTATAAGTGTCAGTGCTACTGCTATCTATCACCTATCTGTGGTGGCACAGTGGTGTGACTGCACTATTGCAGGCTAACTCTGCCGACTGCCTGCAGTTCAATCCTGAACCGGCTCAAGGTTGACTCTGCCTTCCAAGGTTGGTAAAATTAGGACTCTGATTCTTGGGGGCAAGAGGCTGACTCTGCAAACTGCTTAGAGAGGAGTGGAAAGCACTGTGACACGGCATATAAGTCTCAGTGCTACCGTGTTTCTCCAACAATACGACCTCCCCCAATAGGAAGACCCAGCATGTTTTCTAGGCATAAACAGATTGGAGCTGCCACTGCATTTGGAGTGCTGCTGCTGTTTGGAGCACTGCTGCTGTTTGGAGCTGCCGCTCCGCATTTGGAGCTGCCGCTCCACGTTTGCAGTGCTGCCGCTGTTTGGAGCACTGCTGCTGTTTGGAGCTGCGCTCGCATTTGGAGCTGCTGCTTCCACATTTGGAGTGCTGCTGCTGTTTGGAGCACTGCTGCTGTTTGGAGCTGCCGCTTCCGCATTTGGAGCTGCCGCTGCGCTTTGAGCTGCCGCTCCGTGTTTGGAATGCTGCCGCTGTTTGGAGCACTGCTGCTGTTTGGAGCTGCCGCTTCCGCATTTGGAGCTGCTGCCACGTTTGGAGCTGCCGCTTCCACGTTTGGAGCACTGCCGCTGTTTGGAGTTGCCATGTCCGCATTTGGAGCTGCCGCCGCATTTGGAGCATTGCCGCTGTTTGGAGCACCACCGCCATTTGGAGCGCTGCCACCACTCCAAACACGGTGGCAGCTCCAAACATGACGGTGGTGCTCCAAATGGCGGCGGCACTCCAAACATGGAAGCGGCAGCTCCAAACGTGGCGGCGGCATGGGCAGAAGGGAAAGCAACAGCGGCGGGTGCCCAAGGTCTTGGGTCTGCAGCAAAGGTGTTTGGTGGGAGTAGGGAGCTCTCTGCGCTTCGCCATGATTGCCCGTTAGGAGCGGCTGGTGGCGAGGCTGCCCGCGGGGCTCTCTAGATAAGGATGCAAGGGGGGTAATTAAGTCACCCCTGAAAAGACGGCCTAGCCATTTTTTCGGGGCTCAAAAAAATATAAGACCCGGCCTTATTTTATGAGAAACACGGTATTGCTAAGTGGGAAGGAAGGAAGGAAGGAAGGAAGGAAGGAAGGAAGGAAGGACCGTGGTGGCGCAGTGGCGAGACTGCAGCATTACAGGCTGACTCTGCCCACTGTCAGGAGTTCGATCTTGACCGGCTCAAGGTTGACCGCTTAGAGAGGGCTGTAAAAGCACTGTGAGGTGGGCTATAAGTCTAAGGGCTATTAGTAAGTGCTAAGGAAGGAAGGAAGGAAGGAAGGAAGGAAGGAAGGAAGGAAGGAAGGAAGGAAGGAAGGAAGGAAGGAAGGAAGGAAGGAAGGAAGGAAGGGCCATGGTGGGGCAGTAGTGAGACTGCAGTATTGCATTTTAACTGTCCATTCCCACAGCCAGGAGTTCAATCCTGACCGGCTCAAGGTTGACTCATCCTTCTATCCTTCTCAAGTCGGTCAAATGGGGACCCAGATGGTTGAAGGACGACAGGCTGACCCTGTAAACAATGCTGGCTCAGGAATTCTGGGAGCTGAAGTCCACAAGCCATCAAAGGGCCCGCGTTCTCCGACCTCTGATGTAGGGCTTCCAACCCCACCATCATCCTTTCACGACAAGCCAACATATGACGGTCAGGAAATTGTACAAGGTTGCAATGACAATAAAGTAAACTAAGCTAAAGAAGTTCAACTCGGGCCACCCATGAAAAAACTCACCAGGCAGAGGGTTTTGATGGGCAAATCTTTCAAGCCGGTAATTGCTTGGATCTGGTTGTTGGCTAAGCTCAGGTCGGTCAGGCTGTAGCAATTCTCCAGGCCCTGAATCTCCGCAATGCTGTTATCTGCACGTCGGCATGAGAATTAAGAAATAAAAACGGCAATGTAGACGGAGAGGAGGTCAAAGCTCACAGATGGAGGCCTGGGGAGAAAAGCTCCACGCCTTGAAGAGAAACCTGGGGGAGGCGTTGACTGGAGCGAGCGACGGGCAACTGGCACCCTCACCAAACATCTTCTTGGCGAAAGTTCTGAGGAGATTCAACTGGTCATTTGCATCCTTTTTTGGAGAGTCGTTGAGGCCACCTGGGAGTTTTTTTTTCTTTCTGCGTCCTCAGGGACACCTGAGTGGTGCAAATGGTTGTGTGGAGCCTTCTTGGATTCTAGGGGGCAGAAAACATCCTGCAGAAAGCACAGCTCCACAAGACAGTCCTTCTCGCAGTTCCAAGGGGCCTCAACGACCCTCTAAAAGGAATGCCAATGACCAGCTGTCTGCAAGGAGTTATCGATTCTCCCATTCTCCACCATCCGGTCAGAACTGAGGAAGCTTCTTGGAGGAGAAGGAAAACTTCTTCAAAAGAAAAAAAAACAAGAAAGTCCAGTTGCCTCCTGAAAAAAAAAAAAAAAAAAAAGCACCTTTGGGACTCCTTGGTGGTTTTCCTTCCTTAAAAATGCTCCAAAAATCAAAGAGCTCTGGAAAAAGCAAAATTGTGTTTTTGAGAGAAAAATTCTTGAAAGCCCTCTGCTCTTCTAGACAGACGGGGCTCAGTGGGAATCTAGAGATCTGCTCTGGCTATTTCCTTGTTTGTCCCAAAGTCCAGGCAACTGGGACTTCCTGGGTTTGTTTTTTTCCCCTAGAAAACATTTCGCTTCTCATCCAGGAGGCTTCTTCAGTTCTAGTGTCAGTTCTAGAACTTTTTCAGGGCTAACATGACGTTAGAACTGAGGCAGCTTCTTGGATAAGGAGCGAAACGTTTTCGAGGGGAAAAAAACCAAACAAACTAGGAAGTCCAGTTGCTTTTTTGGAAAAAAACCTCTTTGGGACAACCATGACCTGGATGATTGAGAAGCTCCATTCTTCCTTGTAGGGTCTCCTGCTTGGGCGGGGGGGTTGGACTAGATGACCTACAAGGTCCCTTCCAAGTCTATTATTCTGTAAATTTAATCTTCTGACATTTCCAGGCAGGGCTGGGAAAGATTCTTTTCTGAAACTTAGAAAAAAAAAAAAAAAACAATTGGGAAGCTATAGCCATACCGGGCTGGAGAGACCAAAGCTCCAGCTTACTACAGGTAGTCCTCGGCTTACGACCAAATTTACGTTGCTAAGTGAGACCTTGGTTAAGGGTGTTCTACCCCATTCTTGTCCCGGTTGTTAAGCGAACCATCGCCATCATAACTCAACAATTGCAATGACCCACTTAGCCACAGAGGGAAGAAAACTCGTAAGATGGTGCAAAACTCACTGAAGACGTTTCGCTTAGGCGGCAGAAACTTTGGGCTCAATTACGGTTGTAAGCCGAGGACTACTACCAGTATGCAGATCAGGGAGCTTTGATTATCTCGGGGGGGGGGGGAATTAAGAATAAACTCAGTCTAGCAGGAGGTTAAGCAAATGTTGATGGTTTCTAAGCAACATTTATACACTGTGTAAATGTTAGTCTTGAGCCATTGGGGCAACTGACTCAGGATTCCCAGGGGGAGAAGCTGCACAGGAAGAATATTTTTAATATTCCACATCTCGAAATCACAAACATGGTTAAAGTTTCCAGTCTCTCTTTACTGACTTCACTGTGCATAGTACCTCACTCAAGGGAGGTACTAATACCACTCTATAAAGCCTTAGTAAGACCACACCCAGAGTCCTGCATCCGGGTTTGGTTGCAGGAACTGGGCCTGGCTAGTCTAGGGAAGAGAAGGACCAGGGAGACAGGAGAGCAGTCTACAAAATTTGAGGGGCTGCCCCAGAGAGGAGGAGGGGGGTCAAGCTATTTTCTAAAGCACCCAAAGGCCAGGCAAGGAATAATGGATGGAAACTGAACCAGGAGAGATTCAACCTAGAAATAAGGAGGAATTCTCTGACAGTGTGAACAGTCAACCTATGGAAGAGAAGTTGCCTTTGGAAGTTGTGGGAGCTTCATCACTGGAGGCTGGGTGAAACCAGGCTCAATAGCAGTAACTGCAAGAGGGATCTTGGAGTCTGAGTGGACAACCAGCTAAAAATGAGTCAGCCGTGTGCAGCAGCAGCCAAAAAAGCCAATCCTGAGTTGCAATCCTAAATTGCATTAACAGAGGATACAATCCAGATCAAGGGAGGGACTAATACCACTCTATAAAGCCTTAGAAAGACCACACCCAGAGTCCTGCATCCGGTTTTGGTTGCAGGAACTGGGCCTGGCTAGTCTAGGGAAGAGAAGGACCAGGGGAGGCAGGAGAGCAGACTTCCAGTATTTGAGGGGCTGCCCCAGAGAGGAGGAAAGGGGTCAAGCTATTTTCTAAAGCACCCGAAGGTCAGACAAGGAATAATGGATGGAAACCGATCAAGAAGAGGTTCAACTTGGAAATAAGGAAGAATTTTCTGATGGAACCAATGGAATGAAGTTGCCTTCAGAAGTTGTGGGAGCTTCATCGCTGGAGGCTTTCAAGAAGAGACTGGACTGCCCTGTGTCAGAAATTGGGTAGGGGCTCCTGCATCAGCCGAGGGTTAGACTAGAAGACCTCCAAGGTCCTTTTCCAGCTCTATTCTGATTGAAATTGATCTCCCCTTGATAGGTTTGCATTCATTATTACTTGAACAGCCCTTTTGGTGGTTTGGAGGTGTTCTCCAAAGCACCCGAAGGCCAGACAAGGAAGAAGGGATGAAAAGTGATCAAGGAGAGATTCAACCTGGAAATAAGGAGGGATTTTCTGACAGGGAGAACCATCAACCTGTGGAACAGAAGTTGCCCTTGGAAGTTGTGGGAGCTTCATCGCTGGAGACTTTCAAGAAGAGACTGGACTGCCATTGGTCAGAAATGGTGTAGGGTCTCCTGCTTGGGGCAGGGGGTTGGACTAGATGACCTACAAGGTCCCTTCCAACTCTTGTTCATCTGTTAAAGCACAGTCTTTTTGAGTAGGGGGAGAAATATATGCTGGATAAATTCTTCTGCTTCAAGCACTCATATTATCGTTCCGCGTTTGAGAAAAAGGAAGCTGCTCGTATTAAACCGGGGGATGAAAAACAACAAATAAATCTGAAAGGCTATTTAAGCCAGGAGAATTCCTCTCAGGGTATATGGCTCTCTGCTCTGGAGGCAGGAGAGCATTTCCAAGGGACCCGTTACCGAAGCATCGGTCCCAGTCTGAAGACAATTCAAAGGAAAATGACGTCAATGTGTCTCTTGGCGCACGATATACATAACCAGCAGTGTGTTATGGAGGCCGTAGGAAGAGCCTGGCGGCAAAAGACTCAGTATCAACTCATAAAATATTTCTATGGTCTTTTTAGAGTTGCCAACGGAAAGGGTGGGTGGAGCAGTGTGGCAGCTTGCAAACCGAAACTGCATTCCATTAATGTTTTCAAAGATAGTAACCAGGTGACTGAAGTTTCTGCTGTGCAAAAATTCTAGCTGGAGAGCCTGATTGATGACTCTGGGCTATGGACGTGTCCCATTGGAGGATATGAATTATGATACACCCGGGGGGAACCAGGGTCAAGGGTGACAATGAATGATGTGTCTCAGAGTCGGCTACGCCCAGGCAGTGCCGGACATGGTAACTCCCAATAAATCCTTTGGAAGTTTTGGACGTTTGGCTGGAGATTCATGATTTCAATGGGGGCAACTGCCAAGAATCCCGACAACTGGATTTTTTTTCAAGCAATTTGTAAGCGGTCCTCATCTTACGACCGCAATTCGGCCTGAAATGCCTGTCGCCGAGCCAAACATCGCTTCAAGGAAATTCTGCCCCGTTTTACAATTTTTCTCGCCGCGCCTGTGAAAGGAATCACTGCGGTTGTGTTGAGTTAGTAAGGTGGGCGTTAAGTGAATCCAGCCCCCTCCCGGTTGACTTCACTGGTTAGGAGGTCGCAGAAGGAGGGAATCGCGTGACCTCCGGGACACTGCGACCGTCATAAATAGGAGTTGGTTTGTCAAGTGTCTATTGTGGTTCGCCGGCAACAGGTGCGGACGGCTGAGGTCTCGGAGAGCGAGGACTCAGATGAGGGGCCTGCATGTGATGCAGGGATGGGGCCAGGACCATCAGGGAGTGAAGTTCTGCTTTGGAGAGTGTGGAGGCTGGCAGTAGTGATGAAGAGCACCCCGAGGAGCCTGTGCCAAGTGTGCATGCGTGCAGGGCTGCTCGAAGGAAAGAGCAGCTGCAGCAGCACGGGCGACTCGGGAGGAAGGCTGCAAGGTCAATGGCCCCTCTCTTAAGAGACAAAAGCCAGCTGAGAAACCAGAGTTCTTGGCAGGAAGCAAAGAAGTTTTTGCACTCAAGCCTTGTGGACGTTCGGGATATCTTGGTTTGTGTTTGGAGGCTCTTTGTGTTTGAATTATTGCTTAGTAACTTTATCTGGTGTTCTTGGCAGCCTTGCCCAACCTTGGCAAGGCTCTTTCTTATCGGAGCTAATTGGTTTGAAACAGCCTTTTAACTGGGAAGGAACAGGCTTCGTAAGGAATCATTAAAAGGTTGTGCTGTTACCTCTGCCTCGTGTTTGCTTCCTTGGAACCAGGTTTGGGTCAGAACAGCGTCTGAGTTTTGATAGCATGATCCTGGGGGGCTGCAGCGATGGGCGTAAGTATGACAAACAGTTGCTTTTCCCCCCAATGATGTTGTAACTTTGAATGGTCACTAAATGAATCGAGGACCATTTGTATAAAGAAAGGGACTTCGGTCACACTGCCAACGTTGCTTTTTGTGGAGCTGGATAAAAAGAGCTTTTAAAAACAACTGGATTTCGAGGAGGCCTTCAACGGAATTGCGTAGCAAATCCAACCCCCCAAATTTGATACCGGGTGGTCCTCGACTTATGACTATTCGTTTAGTGACCGTGCAGAGTTACAACGGCACCAGGAAAAGCGACTTAGGAGCTTTTTTCACACTTACGACTGTCGCAGTGTCCCCGTGGTCACCTGATCAAACTTCGGACGCTTGGCAACTTGACTCACAGTTATGACGGTTGCAGCGTCCTGGGGGATAATGTGATCTGCTTTTGCGACCTTCCGACGAGCCAAATCAACGGGGAGAGGCTGAATTCATTTAACAACCGTGTCATTAACTTAATGACTGCAGCAAGGATGGTCGTAAACTGAGGCAAGGCTCGCTTAAACGACTGCCACGATCAGCAACAGACATCTGAAATCTTGCCCCAGGAAACTGCGGCAAGAAAGGCGATCTCACGGGGCCGAAATTCACTGAACGACCATCTTGTTTAGCGACGCAAATGTTGGGCTCCAATACGTCGTAAATTGAGGACCACCTGTACATTGAGAGTGGTTTTGTAACATGAGGGCTGGGGTGAAGGAGCTCTTCACAAAATAACCATCACAAGTAGGCTTGATTGGTCTGAAAATATCCGGTGGATGGAAGATAAATTAAACCTTCATCCTATCAGGATGTTTACAGAGCTAATTGCTGCAATTAGAACGGATGCCTTTGTAATACAGCTTGAACCTTCCTGTTCATTCATTTATTTATTTTTAATTAAAAAAATATCTTTTTTGAAAAGGCAGCTTGGACAGGGAACCTACTGGGATCCAAAGAAGGTCCTGCCCTGTTCTAAATGCATCATTTTAATTTTAATTTTTTTTTATTTTTAAAAAAGGATACTGTCCAGGATGAGCGTTTTGAGGGACTGATAATTGGAAAGGTCTTGCATTTCAGGAATATCATTGTAGGAAAAATTAGCCACCTGGAAAGAGAACAAAAAAAAAAAAAAAATGGAAAAGGATACATAAAGGTGTCCTAATCAACCAGCAGTTAGAAGACATGAGGAAAACTCAAGTGTGCAACACATGGACACAGACCTAACCGTAGTTTCAACAGGGAAACTGTGAGCATCGTAGACCAAGCCAAGTCCAAAATCCCTAGATAATTCCTGGAAGCTGGCACTCTGACAAAAACAGCCATCAATGGGCACACTGAGATAAACAACGTTTACATACCGTTTGAAAGAGACTATCACAAAGCTGAAAAGGAAGTCTAAAACAGAACCTTGCCAGCAATCAACACTGAGATAAGCTTAACGCCAAGATTAACATTAAACCAACAATTAAGGATACCCCAATCAAATAAACAACAACCTAATTAAGGAATGAGCAAGACCACTTCTAGCAACATCAGTATATAAACAGAGAGCAAACCCCGCTCCCCTCTAGCCCTGATGATGTTACTTAATTGGGTCTGCAAGAAAACCACCAAGCTCGGAGAGCACCAAGGACCTCAAAGAGCTTCCTCCTCCTCCTCCCTCCTTCCCAGCACTGATGAAGTTACCTAGTTGGGTGATGAAACGTCTGCAAGAAAACCACCAAGCTCAGAGAGCACCAAGGCCTCACCATTCAACTCTGAGCTACAAATATTCTATTGCTGTCTTCTACCCCAGCCCAGCCACCATCATCCAATTCAGGATAATTTGGAAAAACAAGAAAGAAAGAAAGAAAGAAAGAAAGAAAGAAAGAAAGAAAGAAAGAAAGAAAGAAAGAAAGAAAGAAAGAAAGAAAGAAAGAAAGAAAGAAAGAAAGAAAGGGGAAGGGAAGGGAAGGGAAGGGAAGGAGGGAAAGAGGGAAGGAAGGAACAAAGGAAGGAAAAGAAAGAAGGAAGGAAGGAGGGAAGAAAAGAAAGGAAGGAAAAGGGAGGAAGGAAAGAACAAAAGAAAGATACAAATTCCTATAAAGGTTTTAAGCACACTCAGTCTCACTGCTGCAAAGATAAATGCAAAGATAAATGCAAAACAGATCAAAAATTCCATTTTCTTCATTTAGGGTCAAGCGCCAAGAAAATCAGGAGATCCAGGTAGTTCAAATGGGCCTAAAAAGATTGATTTGCACGCTTAAGCTCTCTACAAGAATCTGAACTACTAACAGCCAAAGGAAATTTGACGGTAGAGAGAGTAGAGGGAATTCATGGGCTGGACTTAAATCACTTGCGGGTGCGAAGGGACTCATGACTCATGATGCATTTGACCCCTCCCTCGGCCTCAGCCTGGTCATCTCCCACATTTAAGTGGGCTGAACAAGGCAGTTTGACTGGCCAGCTAACTGCAAGCGGGGTGGGGGATGGGTGAGCCAGATTCACAGGTGTGTTTTGAAACTCACCTGGAGGTTCTTGGGTGGCCTGAAGTCAAAATAGGTGGTTAGTGCATTATGGGAGACATCCAATTCCAACAGGTAAGGCATGTAACTGATGAAAGAGAGATCTAAAAAAGAAAAAAATGAGAGGAGGGATATAAAAGGAGATACGTGCGACTCAGGCCGGTCTAATTTAAATTCTAGTTTTGGATCTGGATGGCTGTGATGACCCAAAGGGGCGTGGCACAAAGGCAATACAGTCAAATAAGCAAGAAGAGTCCCTTTAATACCTCCAACTTTGCCCCCAATGTCCAGGTTACCTTCAGCTGGAGAAAAACGCTCCCAGGAACAGCCTTTAAGTGGAGGAAATTCAGTCCAAAACAAAATACATACAGACTGTAACTAAAAATCCAAACAAATCAAGCTGCAGTAATTAACTTGATAGGGCAGAAGGAATTTCAGACTTGAAAGGCAAGCAAAACACACACAGTTGGGAAGATGCCAGGAACACAGATAAGCCTAATACCAGATAATTCACGATTTGCTCCCAACAATTTGCTGTGCGCAGCTTCCCTTTTTAAACACTGTGTTCCCAGCTGCAGCTAATGAAGGGAATCAGGGCCCTTTCCTCCACCATAAGCCATGCAACCCACGTTGCTCCCTTCCCCGTTCCTCCCTGCATGCCCTAGGATGAAGAGGGGGTGGGCCTGGGTCTTCCTCCGAATTCCCTCTGCCTTGCTCTACCTCTCCCCTGCTCTGCCCAGTCGGACTTTGCCCTTCCCCAGTTTCCTACACAGCCAATGGAGCCGCACTCCCACTCCCTGTCGGCTGTTCAGCTTCCTTCTCTGAATCAGATTCCAACAGGGGCAGGACACTGGCCTTTGAATGCTGCATGGAAATATCCAAGCCGTTCTGTCCAGGTAGTCCTCGACTTACGGATACAATGGAGCCCGAAATTCCTGCGGCTAAGCAAAGCGTTTGATAAGTGAGTTTTGCCCCACGTTTAACAACCGTCCTTGCCACAGTTAGCAGCCTGGTTGTTAAGTGAATCTGGCTTCCTCCCCCACCCACCCCAGTTGTCTTTGCTGGACAGCTGGTCACAAAAGGGGATTGTGTAAACCCCCCCGCCTGGGACAAAGCAACCATCGTAAATATGAGTCGGCGGCCAAGCGCCTGACTGTTGATCCCGTGACTGCGGGGAGGCTGCAAGGGGTTCTAAAGTGTGAAACCTGGTCATCGTCGGTCCCTTTTCCCCCCCGTGCCGTTGTAATTTCGAATGGTCGCTCGGTGAACAGTCGTAAGTCAAGGACTACCTGTAACAACGGCCGACCACTTTCGAGGGCAAGAGTAGCCGTGGAGCTCACATACCACTGATTTTATTGTAGGAAAGATCGAGCTTTTCGAGATGAATGTATCTGGAAAGTACGTGGACGTCACTCAAAAGACGGTCCTGCAGGAATAAAGAAGGGAGAGAGAAAGAGAGAGGAGGGAGGGAGGGGAAGAGAGAGAGAGAGAGAGAGAGAGAGAGAGAGGGAGGGAGGGGAGAGAGAGAGAGAGAGAGAGAGAGAGAGAGAGAGAGAGAGAGAGAGACGGGATCAGAGAAGGTCTTCTGGGTAGATCTCCTGGAGAATGTCTGCCTGAGACCCACCGAGTTCAAAATCCTGCCCTCCGGGGACAGACCTCTGAATGGTCAGATGGCTCCTCCCCCCCCCCCCCCCCCCCCCCCCCCCCCCCCCCCCCCCCCCCCCCCCCCCCCCCCCCCCCCCCCCCCCCCCCCCCCCTCCCCTTCATCAGGGTCTCAATGGGAGTGCCTAGCCAACATCTACCCCCCCCCCCCCCCCCCCCCGGGTTGCGCTCTAGGGCACTGGTCCCCAACCTTTTTTGTACCAGGGACCAGTTTCACGATTATTCATTCTTTGCGGCCCGGTACAAAATGATCCACGGACCGGTACCGGCATCAGCACGCATGACCAAGGCAAGGCGAGCCGAGCGACCGGCCAGCCAGCCGTCCCCCGCTTCTCCCCGCCACCTTCAGCTCCTCCTTTGTACCTTCTCGTGGTCGATGGGCTTTTCGGGCTCTTTCTTAATCTCCTCCTGAGTAACGCGAGACTCCACCGCCATCGGGACGGCTCTTCATTCGAACCCGCCCCCTGCCCTTCGACGAAACTAAGGCGCGAGGATTCCCTCAGCACCCAAACGCCGCTTTCCAACCGACGACCGACAAGCTCACCCGGAAGCAGTTTCTCAAGCGCCATTGAAACAAGATGGCGGCGCCCAAGCAAAGTAGGCCCTACTTTGATCTTTCATTCTTTGCGGCCCGGTACAAAATGATCCACGGACCGGTACCGGTCCGGGGCCCGGTGGTTGGGGACCCCTGCTCTAGGGCATTGATTTTTGTTGTGGGGTGCCGAAAGCGCATGCATGCCGGCGCCCACAATGCGATGCGCCCCGCCCCCCCTGCACATGTGCACGCAACACTCCCACTCCCTTACTGCACTGCGCATGCACACGCCTCCCAGCTGATTTTCAGCCCATTTGAGGCCGTTTTCACCTTCCTGCAGGCTCGAGGGAAGCCTTGGGAGGCTGAAAACAGGCCCGTTTTGGCACTTCTGGTATTTCCGGAAGGCCCGTTTTTCGGCCTCCCGAGGTTGCAGAGGCTTGCCTCAAAATGGATTAAAAACATGAGAATGTTCAAGCTATGATAGACCCCAAACCCCTAACTTCTGGGAGATGAAGTCCATACTTCATAATATCCTCACAATGACTACCAATACTTCACAATCAGGAAAACAAAATCTGCAAGATTTTGATGTATTCGTAGGAAACTAACCGCAGATCAAGCAGAGATTTTGGCTATACCAGTTTTGGTCCAAGAGTTGGAAATTTACATAGGTATCTCACTTCCTTTTACCGCCCCTCATCCTGGACTAAACACTTGTGAGGCAGGTTGAGCTGAAAGAGATCGGTCCAAATTCACCCGGGAGCTTCTGTGGTCCACACTAAACTTTAATCTCTATTTTTGCTTATCTGATTTAAACTCTGCCTTTCTACTCAGTGGAATCTCAGAGTAATTAAAAATAATTAAAATAGAAACTGTGAAAAGCACCTGATGTAGATATCCTAAAGAACCCAGGTCACAGTATTTCTAAACCAAGGTTTCTCAATCTTGGCAGCTTTCAGATGAGTGGACTTCAACTCCCAGAATTGTTGTTACATCCTCTAACCCCGACTCCTTTAGCCTTAAACTATCCATTATTGACCTCACCCCATTCCTAAGAGGTCTGTAAGGGACGTGCATAAGTGCACCATCGTGCCTACCGTCCCTGTCCTACTGTCCCCATTTATTCGCACCTATTTCCTGTCTTCTTACTCATGTTCTTACTCATGTTTTTAATACTTATACCTATTATCTGGTAAGTGATTGACAAATCAAATAAATAAATAAAATAAAATATAAAAAAAGGAAGGAAGGGGGAAGGAAGGAGAACAGGAAAGGGGAAGGAAGGAAGGAAGGAAGGAAGGAAGGAAGGAAGGAAGGAAGGAAGGAAGGAAGGAAGGAAGGAAGGAAGGGAGAGAAAAGAATGGAGGGAGGGAGAGAAAAAGGAAGGGGGAAGGAAGGGAGGGAGGAAGGAAGGAAAGGAAGGAAGGGGGAAAGGAAGGAGAACCAGGAAGGGGAAGGAAGGAGAACAGGAGGGGAGGAAGGAGAAAAGAATGGAGGGAGGAGCAAAAAAAGGGAGGGAGCAGGAGGAAGGAAAGAAGGAAGGAAAGAAAAGGGAGTGAGGGAGTGGGAGGGAGGAAGGAAGGAAAGGAAGGAAGGGGAAAGGAAGGAGAACCAGGAAGGGGAAGGAAGGAAGGAAGGAGAGAAAAGAATGGAGGAGAGAAAGGAAGGGAGAGAATACGCATTCCTAAGAGGTCTATAAGGGGCGTGCATCATGCCTACCGTCCCTGTCCTATTGTCCCCATTTAATCGTACTTATTTCCTGTATTCTTGCTCATGTTTATACTCACATCTATTATCTTGTAAGTGATTGACAAATCAAATAAATCAAAATTCCCCAGCCAAGAACGGCTGGGAAATTCTGGGCGTTGAAGTCCACTCATCTGAAAGCTACCTAGATTGAGAAACATGGATCGAAATAATCAAAAATTATCTCCAAGATAACGGTGTGCAAGAGATTGAGTTGAGGCATTGGTGGACTTAAATACCCAATGTATGAAGAAAAACTCGATCAAAAGAGCATTGTTAAGATAGCCTTGCCCAGAGCATGGCACAAAGGCAACACAGTTAAATAAGCAAGAAGAGTCACTTTATTATCTCCAACTTTGCCCCCAATGTCCAGGTTATCTTCGGCTGGAGAAAAACACTCCCAGGAACAGCCTTTGACTGCAGAAAATTCAGTTCAAAAACAAAGTACATACAAACTGTAACTAAAAATCCAAACAAACCAAGCTGAAGTAATTAACTTGACAGGGCAGGAGAAGGAATTGCAGACTTGAAAGCACAGCAAAACACACTCAGTTGGGAAGATGCCAGGAACACAGATAAGCCTCGACAATACCAGATAATTCACGATTTTTTCCCAACAACTTGCTGTTGGCAGCTTCCCTTTTTTATCCACTGTGTTCCCAGCTGCAGCTAATGAAGGGAATCAGGGCCCTTTCCTCCCCCGTAAGCCACACAACTCACGTTGCTCCCTTCTCCGTCCCTCCCTGAGTGCCCTAGGATGAAGAGGGGGTGGGCCTGGCTCTTCCTCTGAATTCCCTCTCCCTTGCTCTACCTCTCCCCTGCTTTGCCCAGCCGGACTTAGCCCTTCTCCAGTTTCTTCCACAGCCAACGGAGCCACACTCCCACTCCCTGTCAGCTATTTGGCCTCCCACTCTGAATCAGATTCTGACAGGGGCATGACAGGTGACAATGCTGGGGACAAAAGTTTTCCTAAACTCACCGAAAGTGACAGGTGAAGGTAGACACGCTCCATGCCGGAGGCGGAACGCCCTAAGGTGTGCAGGGCTTCTGCAATTGTAGCTTCGTTCAACATACCGTCAAACACGTCCTGCGCATGTGCAAAGAGAAACAGAGGAAGACACAGTGGGGCAGAGCAAAAATAATAGAAATGCAAGATTTGGCGCTTGTAGCTTGGTGAGGGCAGAGGGCAGACTTCTCTCTTGTGTATGATGATGATTATGATGATTACAATTACGATTACTACTATTACTTTTATTTATTTATTTATTTATTTATTTATTTATTTGATTTGCCAATTGTTTACAAGATAATAAGTATAAATGTATACATAGTTGTGAATACATGAAATGGTTACATATAAGAAAAATAAAAGAAGAGAAACAATAGGATAGGGACGGTAGGCACGTTGGTGCGCTTATGCACGCCCCCTACAGACCTCTTAGAAAAGGGGTGAGGTCAATAGTAGACAGTCTAAGGTTAAAGTTTTTGGGGTTTGGGAAGAAACTACAGAGTCGGGTAGAGTATTCCAGACATTGACCACTCTATTGCTGAAGTCGTATTTCCTGCAATCAAGTTTGGTGCGGTTTACTTTGAGTTTGTATCTATTGTGTGCTCTTGTGTTGTTATGGTTGAAGCTGAAGTATTCATTGACAGGTAGGACATTGCAATGTATGATTTTGTATATCATGCTTAGGTCAGACCGAAGACGGCGTAATTCAAGGTTTTCTAGTTCTAGAATTTCAAGTCTGGTGGCATAAGGTATTCTACAGCGAGTAGAGGAGTGGAGAACTCTTCTTGTGAAATATTTCTGGACTTTCTCAATTGTGCTAATATCAGATACGTAGTGTGGGTTCCAGACTGATGAACTGTATTCGAGTATTGGTCTAGCAAATGTTTTGTATGCTCTGGTTAGTAGTGTGATATTGCCAGAGAAAAAGCTACGTAGGATTAGGTTAACAACTCTTAATGCCTTTTTGGCTATGTAGTTGCAGTGTGCTCTAGCACTTAGATCATTAGAGGTGAGTATTCCAAGGTCCTTTACAGAGCTTGGGTCATCAACAAGATCTTGACTATTCAGCTTGTATTTTATTTTCTGATTTTTTTTGCCAATATGTAAGACAGAGCATTTATTTGTTGAGATTTGAAGTTGCCATTTGTTTGACCATTCTGATACATAGTCAAGATCTTTTTGTAGGGTAGCAGTATTGTCTGTGGTATTGAACAGCTTTACATCATCAGCGAAGAGAACACAATTGCTCTTAATATGATCACAGAGGTCGCTTATGTAGATTATGAAGAGAGTTGGTCCTAGAACACTGCCTTGGGGAACACCACTATTGACAGGTACTGGATTTGATAGGACGCTCCCGATTTTGGCCATTTGTTGTCTGTTTGACAGGAATGCTTCTATCCACTTATTCAGTTGTCCAGAGATACCATAGGATTTTATTTTTAGGAGTAGTTTGTCGTGTACCACTGAATCAAAGGCTTTACAGAAGTCTATGTAGATTGCGTCTATTGTTTTGCCCTGGTCGAGTTGTGTCGTCCATATGTTTTTGCAGTGTAAGAGTTGCAGATTACAGGATAGTTTTTCCTGAAACCAAATTGTTTATTGGAGAGTAGGTTATTTGTCTCTAAGTGAAGGATGATGGATTGGTTAATAATTGATTCCATGACTTTACAGGTGACGCAGCATAAGGAGATTGGCCTGTAGTTTTCAACTAGGCTTGGGTCTCCCTTTTTGAAGATGGGGATGACTGTGGCTTGTGACCATAGGTTAGGCAAGGAGCTGGTTCTGAAAGATTTTTCAAAGATTATGCTTAGAGGTTTGGCTATGGCAGTGGATAGCTTTCTTAAGAAGTAGGCACATATTCCATCCGGTCCAATAGATAGAGATGGTTTTAGGTTGCGTATTGCTTTTTCAACATTGTCTTCTGTGAAATCGATATGTATTAGATCATTGTTGTTATCTGTGGTACGGCTAGGAAATATTGGGCATGATCCATTGCTGTTTACAAATACTGAGCCGAAGAATGTGTTAAAGATGTTGGCTTTAATGGTGTCGTCGTTGCAGTCTTTACCATCAGGTCCTATCAAGGAGGGATGGACCTTGAGTCTTTTAGTTTGTTGTTTACAAAATTGTAAAAAGCGCGGTGGAATTGGTGCTTAGAAGGTTTTCCTCTTGTTTAATGTGATAATTTATTCATTAACCATGAAACTCAGTCAACTGAACAATTAAAAATGCATCACAAGTATCATTGACTGGCGCTAATAGTTGATACAGGTTGCTGCCAGCGTCCTAGGTATCAACCAGGTACCTTAAGATGTACGATGTTCCGAGTAGCGGAGTTTTTTGCAGTTCTGCTGGTGTGATTGCCGGAAGCTGCAATTTCTCGATGTGTTTTGTTAACTTCTTGAACATGGCGCCAATTGCCCCGACGACAATGGGGGAATCATTCTTACACCTTTCATCGATAACTGTATAGTTTCGATGGCCAGGTTGCGATATTTTGTGATATTTTCCCCCGTTCTTTTTCTTCGACTCTGTCGTCTCCTGGTACCACGATATCAATAAATTGTACATTTCGGTTTTTAACAACTGTGATATATGGTATGTTGTGTTCCAAATGGCAATCTGTCTGTATTCGAAAGTCCCACAAGACCTTCACCTTCTCATTTTGAACAACTTTTTCCACTTTATGTTCCACTTTATGTTATGACTTTTTGGATAGGTAAGGCATATTTTTTACATAATGACCAGCGGATTAATATAGCAACTCGGTCATGTGTAGCTTTGTAATCAGTCTGCCGATTTTGCTGCACTCACATATTAAATGAGAAACAGTTTTAACTTTTGTTGCAAAGTCAGCAGTTTGGATTGTCAGTAGATTTTTGTATCTGTTCTTCTTCTTCTTCTTCTTCTTCTTCTTCTTCTTCTTCTTCTTCTTCTTCTTCTTCTTCTTCTTCTTCTTCTTTTCTTTTCTTTTTTTTTTCTTTTCTTTTCTTCTTCTTCTTCTTCTTCTTCTTCTTCTTCTTCTTCTTCTTCTTCTTCTTCTCCTCTTCTTCTTCTTCTTCTTCTGCCTCCTCCTCCTCCTCCACTACTATTACTATATTATTATTATTATTATTATTATTATTATTATTATTATTATTATTATTATTATTATTATTATTATTATTATTATTATTATTATTATTATTATTATTAGCACAGCTAGCCAGATGTTCAGCCTGGGTTTGGCATCTCTGTCCATCTATCAAGTCCTTACCAAGGACCTGGAGTAGGCAAATCTGGATGTTTGACGGTGTTACAGATATTCCTTGCAGGATGGAAGCTGTTCCAAGTATTATGTTATTGTTGCTATTGTTATTATTGCTTATTGTTGTTATTGTTATAATAATTAAATAAATTAATAATTACATTTATATGCTGCCCATCTCACAGTCACCTGGCTCCATTTAGAGGAGTCTTCCCCCCAAAATCCCTCCCGTAAATCTCCCAATAAGAGCTCCCTCCGCAATTCCAGTAATGCTCTGAATAGACCAAGGGTCTTCAAACTTGGCAAATTTAAGACTTGTGGACTTCAACTCCCAGAATTCCCGAGCTAACATGACTGAGAGGAGGAACTCTGGGAGTTGAAGTCCACAAGTCTTAAAGCTGTCAAGTTTGAAGACCCCTGGCATAGAGCCACCTTTGCAAAAGCCTCCCTCCCAGTCTCCTCAGGAGCCCCCTCCCCAATTCCCATAATGCCCCATGTAGGGGCGCCCTTCCAAAAACTCCTACCTCCTCATTACCATAATACTCCACATAGAGGCACCTTTCCAAAAGCCCCCCCCCTCTGCACAAGTCTCAAGAGCCCCTCTCCTCAATTCCCGTAATTCTCCATATAGAGGCACCTTTCCAGAAACCTCTCCTCCCCAAGTCTCCTTAGGAGTCCCCTCCCCAATTCCCGTAATGTCCCATAAAGGGGCGCCCTTCCATATGCCCATCCCGTAAATCTCCCAATAAGAACCCCCTTCTCAATTCCCATAATGCTCTGCATAGAGGCCTCTTTCCAAAAGCCTCCCTGTACCCCAAAGTCTCCTCAGGAGCCCCCTTCCCCAATTCCCATAATGTTCTGAATAGGGGCACCCTTCCAAAAAAACCCTCCCGTAAATCTCTTAATAAGAGCCCCCATCTCAATTCCTGTAATGCCCCATATAGAGGCACCCTTCTAAAACTCCCCTCCCCCATAAGTCTTCTCAAAAGCCCCCTTCCCAATTACTGTAATGCCCTATATAGGGGCGCCCTTCCAAAAAAAACCTCCCGTAAATCTCTTAATAAGAGCCCCCATCTCAATTCCTGTAATGCCCCATATAGAGGCACCCTTCCAAAACTCCCCCCACAAGTCTCAAGAGCCCCTCTTCAATTACCCTAATGCCCCGTATAGGGGCGCCCTTCCAAAAGCCCCTCCCATAAATCTCCCAATGAGAGCCCCCTGCCCAATTCCCATAATGCCCCACATAGGGGGAACTTTCCAAAAGCCCTCCCGAAATCTCTTAAAAGGAGCCCCCTCCTCAATCCCCGTAATGTCTCATATAGAGGCGCCCTTCCAAAAAAAACCTTCCGTAAATCTCCCAAAAGCCTCCTCCCCAATCCCCGTAATATCTCATATAGAAGGGCCCTTCCAAAACTCCCCGCCCCCAAGTCTCCTCAGAAGCCCCTCTCCCCAGGCTCATATAGGGGTGCCCATCAAAAGTCCCTCCCGTAAATCTCTTAATAAGAGCCCCCTTCTCAATTCCCGTAATTCTCCGTATACGGGCGCCCTTCCAAAAGCCCCAATAAGAAACCCCCTCCTCGTTACCGTAATGCCTTCGCGCAGCAAAACTCTCTCCCCTCCCACCAGTCCCTCCCGTAAATCCCTAATAGCGCCCCACCACCACCACTACCGGCGGCCGCACCTCCTCCATGAGCTCCGGCTCGAGATCCGACTCGGTGGACTCCTCCTCCTCCTCTCCTCCTCCTCCTCCTCGCTGTCTTCCTCCTCCTGTCTTCCTCCTCCGCCGGCGCGGAGGAGCGAGAAGGTGACGGAAGGCGCCGTCACCCAGGACCGCGTTAGCGCCATGCGGTCCTCCAGGGAGGCCTGGCTCATGCCTCGCCATGACTGGTTGCTCTGCGACGACAGCGGCGACGGCGACCGGGGTGACGGAGACCGCGGCATCTTTCGTGGGGAGGGAAATAAAGAAACAAAAACAACCGCGCCGGCTTCGCCTCTCAGGGGCGGAGCGCCGCCATCTTGTTGGCGGCCGTTGCCACGGCGACGCCAAAGGGGGGAAAGGGGCGGGCGGCCGCTGCCGACGTTGCGTCATCGCCGCCGCGCGTGTTGCGACGCCGCGCGGGGCGTGATGGGAAACGTAGTTCGGGCTGGCTTCGAGGGTGTTAGATTTTATTTGCCGCGGTGGCTTCTGGGAGGCTTTGGCTTCTATATTTAGGAGTGGTTTTTTTCTTTCTCTCCCCCCAATCTAAGAGGGTGGACTTCAACTCCCAAAATTCCCCAGCCAGGGTTGCTGGCTGGGGAATTCTGGGAGTTGAAGTCCACCCCTTTTAAAGTGCCTCAGGTTGAAAAATGCTTAATATGAGCCATTAACTGGAGCAGAGAGGGTCCTGATGGATGATCTCTGGGCACCCCGATTTCCCTGCCCTGCCCACCCACCCACCTCTGTGTTGCCAGCCCTTCGAGGTAGGCCACATCAAGGAAAGAGACACCCTGCCTTAGCACTGTATGGATTCAGGCTGTAATTGAGATACTCCCTGGCTTGCAACCGTTCCGTTTTGTGGCCAAAGTTACGGCACTGAAATCAAGTGACTTGTGACTGTCGTTCACACTTAATGACCGTTGCACCCACCCACTCCATGCTCACGTGATCAAACTTTGGACCCTTGGCAACCATAATAGGTATAAGTAAAAACATAGTTATGAATACATGGATACATATAAGAAAAATAAAAACATATATAAAAGAAACAATAGGACAGGGACTGTAGGCACATTGGTGCGCTTATGCACGCCCCCTACAGACCTCTTAGAAAAGGGGTGAGGTCGATAGTAGACAGTCTAAGGTTAAAGTTTTTGAGGTTTGGGGAAAAAAACCACAGAGTCAGGTAGAGTATTCCAGACATTGACCACTCTATTGTTGAAGTTGTATTTCCTGCAATCAAGTTTGGTGCGGTTAACCTTGAGTTTGTATCTATTGTGTGCTCTTGTGTTGTTATGGTTGAAGCTGAAGTATTCATTGACAGGTAGGACATTGCAATGTATGATTTTATATACTACTTAGATCAGACTGAAGACGGTGTAATTCAAGGTTTCCTAGGTCTAGAATTTCAAGTCTGGTGGCATAAGGTATTCTGCAACGAGTAGAGGAGTGGAGAACTCTTCTTGTGAAATATTTCTGGACTTTCTCTACTGTATTAATATCAGATACGTAATGTGGGTTCCAGACGGATGAGCTGTATTAGAGTATTGGTCTAGCAAATGTTTTGTATGCTCTAGTTATTAGTTAGTCGTAGGTCATCTAGTCCAACCCCCCCACCCAAGCGGGAGACCCTACACCATTTCAGACAAATGGCAGTCCAGTTTCTTCTTGAAAGTCTCATGTGATGGAGTGACTTCACTCAACAGTTGTCTTGCTTAGTAATGGAAATTTGGGGTTCCTTTATGGTTGTAAGTTGAGGACTATCTGCAGCAAATTTTGGGGAAGCTGGAACAAGTTTTCCCTTCCGGCCTCTTATACCACCGAACATCAAGGAGAGCCAGTCTTTAGTTTCTTTCTCACCTGGGGCCATTGCTGGGGCCAAAGCAAGGAAGGGGTTTTGAACTCCTGGCATGTATTTATGACCGTTGTGGCATCCCATGGTCACATGATCCCCCTTTATGACCTCCTGATAACCAAAATCAAAGGGTGAAGCCAGATTCGCTTAACAACCAGGTCACTAAGAACAACTGTAGTGATTCACTTAAACAAACGTGGCAAGAATATTCATAAAATGGGACAAAACTCGCGTAACAAATGTCTCACCTCGCAATGGAAATTTTGGGCTAAACCGTGGTCATAAGTTGAGGATTTACCTGTATAGGACTGGTATAAAAGCACCATATTTCAAAAAATTCATAGCTCAGGGTTGAACTATAGAGTCCTTGCTGCTCTCTGAGCTTCATCGCTTTCCTGACCCAGCTAGGTAACAGCTTCAATATTATGAAAGTTCAAGCAATGGGTTAGATTCCTGGAAGCAACAGATTTGAAATATGTCCAATGCTGCTTTGGCGTAGGGTGTGCTAAAGTTGGAAATGTAACATCGAAATAGGGACCTATTATCATATGTGGTGGAGATGTATAAAAGCAATAAAATAAAATAAAATAAAATACTGGTGTAAAATAATGGTTTGGATAGAAGAGATGGTTAACCAGAAACTAGAGTTCAGACCAGAAATGTTCTTACTGGGAATTATTAATCAGAAATACAGTAAAGGAACAATATATTTAATGATACATATAATAACAGCTGCAAGATTGGTGTATGCCCAAAACTGGAAGAATGAAGATACCCCTACAGAAAGTGAAATAATCAGGAAAATATTAGTCTGTGCAGAGATGGACAGACTAACTTTAGAAATCAAAGATAAGGGTGAGACAGGAGTATTGTGAAGTCTGGAGCAAAATGTATCAGTGGCTAGAGTCAAGGAAAAAGAAAGAAAGGGTTGACGCTTTACAGGAAGAAAGTTAAAGTTTTGTAAGCCAAAGAGAATGGAATATAATGGACAAATATGGGATGATACGAATGCATGAGTATAAAAGATGATTGTAAATATGTATGTAATTGTAGATAAATTTAAATAGAAATAATATGCAGCTAGCACTATACTAATAACATAAGGGGAAAAAGAAAGTAACTGTTATGTGTCTCTCTGTAATACAGCTTGTATGGCCAAAATGATGGCCAAGAAAGTTGCACTGTGTTCAATTGTTTTTAATGTTTATTCAATATTTTCTTTAAAAAATAAATAACCCGATATACTAAACAAGCATCTTTCCTTTTAACAATGTTTATTAAATTACGATTCTTTTTTAAAAAAATAATCAGGACATTTGGGGAGTTATTTGCTACCCCAGAGCTGCATAGCTGTCCTGCAACATTCTTCCAAAATCAAATTTATTTGGTTTCCATTGCTCTTCAGCTCAAGGCCCCTGGCTTGGCTGTGGAAGGAAACACCGAGGAAGGGTCTTTCTTGAATGGTCCATTTAAGAAATATCCTGCTGAGGTTTCCATTTGGACATGCTGACTTCTGTGCCTTCTGGCTTCTGACTTAAGGCCAGCCCTAATCAAATTAACAGTTAGGCTGACTAAACATCCGTGAAAGACTTGAGCTGCTGCCCTAGTGGACATTTTATAAGGGAGAAGTTGGTCTCCCGAGGAGCTTCCTTGGATTTTGGAGAAAGCTGGCAGCCTGTTCAGCTCAGGTTAATGAATTCTCCACCCTGAAGTGCTCCAGAGTTTATTTTCCACCATCTGGAAAACACCCAGCCTTTTCTGCTGGGATTTGCAAAGGTTCAGCCAAGAGAAGAGGTTATTAAAAACTTTAGGAGTGAGAGTTGGGGTGGGGGGAGAGCGTTAATAACAGACAGATAATCAGATAATGGAAGGGAAGTGGAAGGGACCTTATAGGTCATCTAGCCCAACCCCCCACCCATGCGGGAGACCCTACACCATTTCTGACAAATGGCAGTCCAATCTCTTCTTGAAAGTCTCAAGTGATGATGCTCCCACAACTTCCAAAGGCAACTTCTGTTCCATGGGTTGATTGTTCTCACTGTCAGAAAGTTTCTCCTTATTTCCAGGTTGAATCTCTCCTTGATCACTTTCCATCCATTATTCCTTGTCTGGCCTTCAGGTGCTTTGGAGAATAGCTTGATCCCCTCCTTCTCTCTGGGGCCCCTCAAATATTGGAAGACTGCTATCCTGTCTCCCCTGGTTCTTCTCTTCACTAGACCAGCCAGGCCCAGTTCCTGCAACCGTTCTTCGTATGTTTTAGCCTCCAGTCCCCTCATCATCCTGGTTGCTCTTCTCTGCACTTTTTCTAGAGTCTCAACATCTTTTTTATAATGTGGTGACCACAACTGGATGCAGTACTCTAGGTTGTGGCCTTACTAAGGCTTTATAGAGTGGTATTAGTACCTCCCTTAATCTCGATTGTATCCCTCCATTAATGCAATTTAGGATTGCATTGGGTTTTTTTTGGCAGCTGCTGCACACGGCTGGCTCCTATTCCATCTGCTCAGCTGCGACAGAGGAAAAAAACCACTGCCCTTGGGTGCCTCTGTCTGAAGATGGAGCTGACTTTATTAGGGTGCAATTCAAGGGGTTCTCGGTGGTCTCTTGAGCTTGATGGTTTTCTTGCAGACGTTTTGTTACTCAAGCTAGGTAACATCACCCCTGCTAGAAGAGGTTGTATATAAATGGAGAGCAAACCCTACTCCCTCCTAGCACTGATGACGTTACCAAGTTGGGTAGTGAAACGTCTGCAAGAAAACCACCAAGCTCAGAGAGCATCAGGACGCCTCATTTCAACCTGAGCTCCAAATATCTTCCTTTTCTGGTGCAAATAAGGCTATGGAAAATTCTTCCTCCTCCTCCTCCTCCTCCCTGCATACCCTATCCCTTCTAGCACTGCAGATGTTACTGTGTTTCCCCCCAAAATAAGACCTTGTCTTATATATATTTTTGTCACCAAAAAAGGCACTAGGTCTTATTTTCGGGGGAAGTCCTCCACTGACTAACCTCACTTGCGTGCATCGCCCCCTGGCCTCCTTTTCGCTCTCGGAGGCCTTCAGGAACTTCTTCTTTTGCAGCCGGCAAGGCTTTTCTGAAGGCCTCTGCAGCCTTCAGGATCGATCCAGAGCTTTGTTCTCAGCTCCAGAGGCCTTCAGGAAAGACTTGCCGGCTGCAGAAGAAATGGGCCGGCGAGGCAGGTGTCGGGGTGTGCGAGGCCTGGGTACACCTCTCCAAAGGTAAGTAGTAGGGCAGCTCTACCACCACCCACAATCCCCACCCTAGCTTAATTTTTAACCCATCCACTCTGGAATGGGCGGGATCTTAATTAGGGCTTAGGGCTTATATTGGGTGCACTAGTAAAAATCAAGCTAGGACTTACTTTCGGGGTAGGTTGTATTTTCGAGAAAACAGGTTACCTAGTTGGGTCATGAAAGGTCTGCAAGGAAACCACCAAGCTCAGAGAGCACCAAGGACCCCACAGTCCATTTCCTCCTCCTCCTCCTCCTCCTCCTCCTCCTCCCCTACTCTCTTCTAGCACGGATGATGTTACCTAGTTGGGTGATTAAACTGCAATGATTCACTTAACAACAGTGGCAAGAAAAGTCGCAGAATGGGGGCAAAACACATTTAACAAATGTCCGACTTAGCCACAGAAATTTTGGGCTCGCTTGTAGTCGTAAGTCGAGGACCGCCGCGAAGCATCCAAAGAGACCGTCGGTGCATCGAAGGAGAGCCCACAATGCAATCACGAGGAGTTTCCAACTTATCTTTTAATTTTCCAGTTCAACCCAGAGGGAAAAGCAACGTAAGCAGGAGAAGGATAGAAGACCCGGGACCAGATCAGATCAGAGAAAGTGGCTTTTTTGCTTTGCACCCTGGAGGGAGACGTAACACGTGGATCGCAATCGAAACCGCTGCTCCCTTCACATCCTTCGAAAATATTTATAATAAAACAAAAAAAAAACCACCAAATTCTCAAAATCGGGGTCTTGGTTGATCCAGGGCTGGGCTTCTACCGGTTTGAGTGAACCGGTATTTAATTTTATTGCCAGTTCAGTGAACCAGCAAATCCCACCTCTGGCTGGCCCTGCTCACCCCTCCCAGGTGTCTCCACGTGGCCGGTTTTGGATGCCGTTTTGGATGGCTGTGGTGCAGGACGTTGACTAGGCCATGCCCATCATGGCCACACCCACCCAACAACCCAGCAGAGAACCGATTGCTAAATTTTTCGAAGCCCACCCTTGGGTCGATCCCAATTTTTCCCCACCCCCCAGTAGGTAGAAGGGAGCATGATCAGATCTGAACATAAGCCGTGATAGGATCCTGCGAAAGCGAACGCCTGGGAAATTCCTCCCTGACATCCCTCTACATTCCATCAAATGTCACTGGTCACATGGTGGTTTCGGATAGGTCTTGTCATGGTGATCTGGCATCTGCCATGCTGGTATCTCGACTTCTGCTGGCCCCCACTGCCAATCCTTCCCGGCAAGGCGGAGTTCCCGAGACCAAGCCAACGGGAAGTTGTGCAGAGTGCCAGCCAACCCAGCCTCTTGAAATTGGTGCAAAATAGAGTAAAATAATGCTACTGAGTTCTCTAATGATGAGCTAAAGTTAGCCATAAAGACCCATATATATATATTATATGTATGTATGTATGTATGTATGTATGTATGTATGTATGTATGGTATTCAGCTTTGTTTGGGTATTTTCCCAAAACTGAATACCATACATATAAATACTCACGAAAACTTAAGAAAACTGTGTGTGTGTGTGTGTGTGTGTGTGTGTGTGTTATTTAGTTGCTGGTATTCACGTATGGCATTCAGCTTTGTTCGGTATTTTCCCACGCAAGTTGTGCTTTTAGTTGTAGCAGCGTTTGGCAGAATCTCATCTGCCATCATCAGGCTTCTATATTGTGTTTGTCTGTGTCACAGACAAACACAATACAAACACAGACAAACACAATACAGAAGCCTGATGATGGCAGATGAGATTCTGCCGAAACGTTGCTACAACTTTAAAAGCACAACTACTATGACGTGGGAAAATACCTGAACTAAGCTGAACGCCATACATGTAAGTACCCGCGAAAACTTAAGAAAACATATATATACATCCTCAACACCATCGAGTGATTAAATGAAGCACAGTCCTGCGTGAAAATAATTGTGATTAAATACTGAAAAGTAAATGAAATTCTGCAAAGAACGCCCATTAATAATGCTTAATACCCTTAGCATCCCTGTAGCTGGAACAGCATTGAGCCAGCCAGAAAACCAATCGGTCGGCATGGACCCAGTTCCGTTCCCCTTTTTGAGACCTGCACCTTGGTTAGAAACGGCTCCTCAGCTTTCCTCCAATTAGGATCCTTCTGGATCACCGAGACAACCCTCCCCTCCCTCCCCCGATCTGCCCATTATAGTTCAAGAGAATCAACTCCCTATAAACTGCAACCAATCCCTGTTGACTTGCCATGGATTTAAGATCCCAGCAAGCCACGGAGAAGATCTCCAGCTCGACACCCCCCGCAACCCCAGAGAAGAAGCTAAGCAGAAAAGGCCGAAAGGTTACCCCATATAGAGACTTTTTCCCTTTGTCGCTTCTACAGGTTGGGGGAAAAGGAATAGGGCTGCCGCTAAGCAGGCTAAAACTACACGGTGGTGATTTTCTTGTCCTTGGTGGCTTGCTTGATGGCGGCCTGCTCGCAGATGATCTCCTTGAGGCGTTGCAACCTCATGTTTTGCGTGGTCTGGTCTCCCACGCCGGTCTGGCTGCGGTGGAGTAAGCTCAGGGCGTGGATATACTCCAGCTCCGTGTACTTCACGCCTTGGTCCACCACCAGGTTCAGCAGCTCGTCCGCCGTGTTGTAGAGCATCTCGTAATACTGCCTGCAAGGCAAAGACAGTGTCAACTATACACACACACACAGACACACACACTCCTTTGGTCTTTTCAGTTGCCAGCAGAAAGGTAGTGGGGGGGGAAGCAGTGCATTCCTTAAATGACTTAGATAATCGCCTTGGCAGCCCAAAGCTCTCAGCGCACAAGAACATTACTGGAGAGAATGATCAATGACTCTTGGCTATGGATGTGTCCCATTGGAGAATACATCCAGAGTTGGGTTGGGTTGGATTGGGATGAGATGGATGGGATAGGTTAAGTTGGGTTGGGTTGGGATGCACTGGGGTGAGATGGATTGGATTGGAATGGGATAGGATAGGAAAGGATATTTTGGGATGGGTTGGGTTGGAATTAGAGCATTGGGATGAGATGGAATGAATCGGGTGGGTTGGGATGGGTTAAGTTGGGATGGTTGGGTTGGATTGGGATGAGATGAGATGGATGGATTGGGATGGGTTAGGTTGGGATGGGTTGCATTGGGATGCACTGGGATGAGATGGGTTGGGATGGGATAGGATAGGATACGTTGAGATGGATTGGTTGGAATTACAGCATTGGGATGAGATGGAATGAAACAGGATGGGTTGGGACAGTTGATGGTTTGCATGGGGATGAGATGCATGGGTTGGGATGGATTGGGATGAGATGGATTGAGATGGATTTAAGGGGATGGGTTGATGGTTGGGTGGAATTAGATGCATTGGGATGGGATGGAATGAAACAGGATGGGTTGGGATGGATTAAGTTGGGATGGTTTGCATGGGGATGAGATGCATGGGTTGGGATGGGTTGGGTTGGATTGGATTGGGATGAGATGGATGGTTTGGGTTAGGTTGGATAGGGATGAGATGGATGGGTTAAGTTGGGATGGGTTGGGTTGGGCTGGGATAGGATAGGTTGGGTTGGAATTAGATGCATTGGGATGGGATGGAATGAAACAGGATGGATTGGGATGGATTAAGTTGGGATGGTTTGCATGGGGATGAGATGCATGGGTTGGGATGGGTTGGGTTGGATTGGGATGAGATGGATGGTTTGGGTTAGGTTGGATAGGGATGAGATGGATGGGTTAAGTTGGGATGGGTTGGGTTGGGCTGGGATAGGATATGTTGGGTTGGAAGTATGTTGGTGGTTGGAATTAGGTGCATTGGGATGGGATGGAATGAATTGGGATGGGAGGATTGGGATGAGTTGGGTTGGGATGCATTGGGAATGGGTTGGCATGTGATAGGATGGGATGGACGAAGAGCAGCCTTCTGTCCAAAACATTTCTGCTCACTTCCTGCAGCCAAGGCTGACCATGGAGGAGAAGATGGTGTTCTCCACAGATTGTCCTTGGATCAGAAAGGATTGGCTCTCCCTGGTCTGGGTCAAACTGCCCGGCCTTCTTCCTTGCCCAGAGGTCAAACTCCCTCCCTTCAGGACATACAGTATCTGTCAGTCATGAAGATTAGATTCTTTTTTAATTAAAATAAACCACCACTATCCAAGGAAGGAAGCAATGTCCCTTTTGAGCCGCTCCCCCATTTAAAAACTCCCTCTGCTTGGTCTGTTCTATGCCTTTGGCCAGTCGGGCAATGTTTGGGAAATGATTTGTTTGATTAAGTGCTCAAGCGCTCGCTGCGTTTTGCCTCCCTTGTCGGGCAAATGGATGAATAAATATTGATCAGAAGCGCTTCCTGTTTTCTTTTGCCAAAGCAATTCGATGCGGCCGATTCTCCTGATGTTTATCAAATAATGAAATATGGACGCGTTTAGTTCAATCCTCCATGTAGCCCCACTGTCTTTCACAGGTTTTGCCTACGGCGGCGGTTGAAAAATATTCCGTCTGGTTTTTTGGAGTGGGTAGGAAGCGACCGGCAGATACAATTTGGCAGGAAATGCAGCATTGATTCAATGCTGAGGAGAATTCTTAAGCTCACATTTCCTGCTGTTTCGCGCTTCAGGGAAACTGGCGGGACAACACAGGCAGTCCTTGACTTATGACGGTTCATTAAGTGCCTGTTCGAAGTTGGGGAAAAAAAGCGACTTCTGGCCGTTTTTCACACTTGTGACCGTTACAGCATCCCCATGGTCATGGGATTTACATTTGGATGCTTGGAAACCGGCTCATATTTATGACGGTTTGCAGTGCCCCGGGGTGACGTGATCCCCTTTTGCGACCTTGTGACCAGCAAAGACAATGGGGAAGCAAGATTCACTTCACAACGGCGTTACTCATTTAACTGTCAAGTATTATTGTGTTTAACCTGATTCCAATCTTTGTGTATTATATGTTGTTGCAGGAGTTTCTTTTCAATTGAGGGTGGGGCAGCCTGTCAAGCCCGAAACTCACATATGCATAGACATTTTATTTAGCCTTATCATATTGTATATTCATTTTCTTTCTTTCTCTTTGCTGGTTATGGGGAAGGGTTCCGGGCTTGCCACATTCCTAAGGTGGGAGGAGTGGAGATAGAGAGAGTTGTTTAGGCTAGGTGGTTCTTCTTCCCGTGGGAACAAAAGCTGACTCTGCTGAGACCTGGAGGTGGAGATTGATTTCACCAGGCAAATGTTGATTTACTTCTATTGGGGAATTTTGGGGGGGCTGTTTCTAATTTCCAATCCACTTCTTTGTGGTGTAATTCCAGGTTGTGTCAGATCCGGAATTACAACAGACTTTGCCAATTTGGTGCTTTCCTAAATAAAAGAAATTGTTTGGGAAGGTGGACTTTGCTCTTTTCTTTTTAAATGGATTTCATCCCTTGGAAACGTGAAACAACTGCAGGGATCCACGCAACAAACGTGGCAAGAAAACTCATGTAAAACGGGGCCAAACTCACTTAACAGATTTCTCACTGAGCAACATAAATTCTGGGCTCAATTGTGGTCATAAGTCGAGGACTACCTTATGCGATGTGGTCCTGGTGGTATCGCAGGGGTTACTGCTATTGTTGTTCACTAGTGGGCACTATGGTGCTGACCCACAATTACCAATCCATTGGATTGGATAAAATTCTCGAGACTCCAACATAAAGCCTTATAAAGTCTTAGTAAGGCCACACCTGGAATACGGCATCTAGTTTTGTTGACCACATTACAAAAAAACAACAACATGTTGAGACTTTGGAAAAAGTGCAGAGAAGAGTCATTAAGAGGATTAAAGGCCTGGAAACCAAAACATACGAAGAACAGTTGGAGGAACTGGGCACGTCTAGTTTAATGAAAAGATGGACTGGGGTGACCTGATGGCAGTCTTCCAGTATTTGAGGGGCTGCCCCCAAAGAAGAGGGAGTCAAGCTCCAAAGCCCCGAAGGCACGACAAGAAGCAACGGATGGAAACTCATCAAGAAGAGAAGCAATCTGGAATTAAGGAGATACTTCCTAACAGTGAGGACAATTAACCAGTGGAACAGCTGGCCACCAGGAGTTCTCGGTGCTCCATCACTGGAGGTTTTCCAGAAGAGACTGGACAGCCATTTGTCTGAAATGGTATAGCATTTCCTGCTTGAGCAGGGGGTTGGACTAGAAGACCTCCAAGGTCCCTTTCCATGCTAGTCTATTCTCTCTCTCCCCTCCCTCTCTCTCTCTAGCTAAAACATATGAAGAAAGATTGCAGAAACTACTTAGATCTAGTCTTGAAAAAAGAAGGACCAGGGGTGACATGAAAGCAGCCTTTCAGCATTTGAGGGGCTGCCCCAAAGAAGAGGGGGGTCAACTTATTCTCCAAGGCACCAGAAGGCAGAACAAGAAAGGCTGGGAACTCATCAAGGAGAGGAAGCAACCTGGAATTAAGAAGAAACTTCCTAATGAGGACAATGAACCAGTGGAACAGCTTGCCACTAGAAATTGTGGGTGCTTCATCACTGGAGGTTTTAAAAAAGAGACTGGATGGTCACTTATCCTGCTTGAGAAGGGGGTGGTGGACTAGAACGGGGGTCACCAACCTTTTGGACCTCAGGGACCACCAAACTCATAATTGTAAATCCCAGGGACCACTAATATGACTTTTGACTACCGGTGGCTTGTTGACGTTGGTGGGAGAGAGAGAGAGAGATCTAATCTAACCTCTCTCTCTCTCTCATACACACACACACACACATACACAACAGACACAGAGGCAGGGGTGGGATTGAAATTTCTTAACAACCGGTTCTGTAGGTGTGGCCTAATTTGTGGGTGTGGCTTGGTGTTCCTGTGACTGGCTGGGCACGGCTTGTATGTAAATATTATAAATATTGATGTAAATATTGATATATTTTTTTATAAAAAGAGAGCAACTTTGACCCAAAATCAGGCCAAGCAAGCAGGCAGATTGAGTTGCTCACAGAACCACAGATTCACTTAAGAGATTTGTGTTTCGGCCATTGGCTATCTGAGTCTGTCACATCCAAGTTGCTTGCAAGCTAACTCATAAAATTTGCTAGCACGCAAACTCACAAAATTAACTCACAGCACACCATGTATGTAAATATTGATTTTTTTAATTTAAAAAAAGAGCAACTTTTACCCCAAATCAAGCCAAGCAGGCAGGCAGATTGAGTTGCTCACAGAATCACAGATTCACTTAAGAGATCTGTGTTTCTGCCCTCTGAGTCTGTAACTGAATAATAGAACCTTCAGTCCTAAGGGAGGTTCGGCTCTGCTTAAAAGCAGAGCTGAAGATCTAAAGGTTAGCTGGAAAGCAAGAAATCCAACGATTTCCTGCTTTCTAGCTAATCTAAATCTCTCAGCACAGCTGATCAGCTGATGGCCAAGGGGGAAAAAAAAGGAAAAATAGCAAGTTAGCAGGCAAGTTTGCCGGGTAAGGAGTGAGTGGGCAGGGAGGCCACTGCAGGCCATGTGGGCGGCGCAGCCTTGTGTTCCCGCGCAGCCTGGATTAATTTCTTTGGGGGTGACATTTCTCTGCGGACCACCATAATTTTCTCGCGGACTACCAGTACCCCAACGGCCCACTGGTTGGCAACCGACGGACTAGAAGACTTCTGAGGTCCTTTCCAGCTCTATTCTGATTGATTGAGCATCACCTTGTCCTGGCACCTTATGGCTTTGATTCTCATTCACAACCCAGAATTCCTTCTGCTAGATGGGTGCTATATAAGCTTGTTAAATAAACCATTAACTCTGAAAGTAGCAGTGATTTGGAACACCTTAACCAGAAATCCTTATGCTTATCGGCTTCTTGAACCTGCCTCAAATGTAAAGCACAATTTTATTTTATTCTTTGGATGAGATGATCTTGGAAGATCAGGGTGGAGAAAAACCTATGATTTTAGCAGCAGATTTCAATAGAATAATCATAGACGGAATGCACGCCAAAAATAACAGTGCTAATCACTTCCAAATCTCTCTCTCTCTCTCTCTCTCTCTCTCTCTCTCTCTCTTCTTTTAAAAATGGTAGGATCATTTCCTGGCTGGCTGTCAGACACCCTGCAATCCTGTTTTCTTTTCAAATTATATTTATTTGAAAACTGATGTTTCTTCTGTTTAAAAAAAGGAATCAAAAGTCCAAAGAATCCAAAGAATAAAATAAAATTGTGCTTTACATTTGAGGCAGAGTCAAGAAGCCAATAAGCATAAGGATTTCTGGTTAAGGTGTTCCAAATCACTGCTACTTTCAGGGTTAATTGTTTATTTAACAAGCTTATATAGCACCCATCTAGCATATTTACGCAGGTAGCCGCAAGGAAGAGGAGACAGACCGAAGGATACGCAGAAAACTGAAGCAATAAATAGAAGAGGAGAAAAACTGAGGCCATCTGTGGTGAATTAACTTACAGAGATGAATCCTGTAAGGTTTGGGGATTAAGGAACTCTGTAAATTACCAAATCTATTTCCCCCCCCTCCTCCCTAGAGATGGAAGGCTGATCACGATTAAGTTGAGAAAATCACCTTTCCGAGGCTTTGTTTTGTTTAGTGAGGTCCTGGGTTAGAGGTGAAAATTAGCATTTAAATGGAGACAAGCCCTGATGGCACTCCAGGGAGAATTGTTTCATTGCGACCGCCTCTCGCCAAATGAGATTATTATTATTATTATTTTTATAATATCCCAAGGGGTGGGGTGGGGGGTGTTGTTCCGGGAGGCCCTGCTCGATCCGTTTCTCCCCACAGAGCCTTCCCTGAGAAGAAGGGAGAGGGATATATAAACCTTCACTCATATTTTGTGTTAAATAAAATGACGTTCTGGTCCGAGGTTTTGAATCTGGGTTGTGTAGAAATGAGGAAACCTGCACGGCTGCATGATTACATGCATGGCCTGTACAGTGGCCTAGAGGTGGAGCTCTTGCCTCACAATAAGGAGGCTGTGGGTTCGATCCTAGGTAGAGGTAGATATTCCGCTCTCTGTGGAGAATGAATATATCTGCTGCCGAACAAAACTCCGTACTGGTGACAGGGAGGGCAGTAAACACTCAGCTCTATTCAGTTACCCGGATTCTACCCCACGAGGGATTATGTTACGGGGTCAATAAACGATGAACAACAACAACAGCCTTCCTGACCAAAGAGCCCATCATGACAGAACCTCTGACGTTGGCAAAATTGTCGCATCCTCAGACATCAATCGTCCTACCCTATCCGTGTCAGGAAAAGCAGCTTTTTTCTACGATTTTGCGTACTAAAAGCACCGTGTTAATGATGCTGTGTGCGGATTAATTATAGAAAAGATGGGGGAAGGGAGCCCTCCTTTTAAAACGAGGATCCCATTTGCCCGCCCGCCCCAGTAATTCAGCAAGAAAACCTGTTCTTTTCTTTTTTTCTTTTCTTTTTGCCCCCGAGTGGAACTTTTATTACAGGGCATTAAAGGAAGCCCCCCCCCTCCTTCCGCACTTATCTAAATCTTTAATTAGTTCTATAATATACCGATGATATCGGGCCTAATTAAATTTATACAGATATAAAGGGCAATGAGATTCTAACCAACTGAGCTGGAAAGTACATATTAAACAGCAAATTTAATGGTTCACGCCGATAAGTGCCATTTCCCAGCACACACACACAGAAAAACCCCAGATTCAATTTGGGAGGGAGGCCTTGTGTTCAAATTGTTCATATATATCAGGAAAACTGCTAATCCGCCTCTATTTAAACACCCCTTATTAAGGCTCGGCGCTGCATTGGAATCGGTGAGATGGGGGGAAGAGGCCTATAATTTGCATTTTTTTTATTATTATTAAATGGCAGAGAAAGGCAGGAATCGTCCAAAGTCGGAGGCCGGATGTGATAATAGATAACAGATACTCAGTGTTGGAAGGGATCTTGAAGGTCATCTAGTCCAACCCCTTGCCCAAGCGGGAGACCCTACACCATTTCTGACAGATGGCAGTCCAATCTCTTCTTGAAAGTCTCAAGTGATGAAGCTCCCACAACTTCTGAATAACAGAATAATAACAAGTTAACAGAGGTTGGAAGGGACCTTTTAGGTCATCTAGTCCAACACCCTGCCCAAGCGGGAGACCCTACACCATTTCTGACAGATGGCAGTCCAGTCTCTTCTTGAAAGTCTAAAGTGATGGCGCTCCCACAGCTTCCGAGGGCAACTTCTATTCCAAGGGGTTGATTGTTCTCACTGTCAGAAAGTTTCTCCTTATTTCCAGGTTGAATCTCTCCTTGTTCAATTTCCCTCCATTATTCCTTGTCTGGCCTTCGGGTGCCTTGGAAAATAGCTTGACCACCTTCTCTCTGTAGCAGCCCCTCAAATATTTATCAAGCATATATTTCTCTCCCTACACAAAAAGGCTATGCTTTAACAGAATAACAGAGTTGGAAAGGACATTGTAAGTCATCTAGTCCAACCCCCTGCCCAAGCAGGAGACCCTACACCATTTCTGACAGATGGCAGTCCAATCTCTTCTTGAAAGCCTCCAGGGATGAAGCTCCCACAACTTCCAAAGGCAACTTCTGCTCCATGGGTTGTTGGTTCTCACTGTCAGAAAGTTTCTCCTTATTTCCAGGTTGAATCTCTTCTTGATCAGTTTCCATCCATTGTTCCTTCTCTGGCCTTCGGGTGCTTTGGAGAATAGCTTGACCCCCTTCCTCCTCTCTGGGGCAGCTCCTCAAATATTGGAAGACTGTTATCATGTCTTCCCTGGTCCTTCTCTTCCCTAGGCTAGCCAAGCCCAGTTCCTGCAACCATTCATCGTATGTTTTAGCCTCCAGTCCCCTCATCATCCTGGTTCCTCTTCTCTGTACTTTTTCTAGAGTCTCAACCTCTTTTTTATAGTGTGGGGACCAAAACTGGATGCAGGACTCTAGGTGTGGTCTTACTAAGGCTTTACAGAGTGGTATTAGTACCTCCCTTGCTCTCGATTGTATCCCTCTGTTAATGCCACTTAGGATTGCATTGGCTTTTTTGGCTGCTGCTGCTGCATATTATAACCTATAAAGGATATTAAGTGATTTCGCTTCTTGCAAAAAAGAGGAGGGGGAAACGGAGGGAGAATGGTAAGGCCAGTCTGCGGGAAAGAGAGAAGTCAGCACTTTTGCGCGCCAGTCAGCAGAAAAAAATGTTAACACAATTATTTTAGCTTTCCTCGCTGGGAGCAAGGGACAACAGGCCTCTGCCGAGAACGGCCATCGTTCTGCAGTTGCACCCCCAAAGGGCCTGAGGCTGGGAACAACTGCCAAAAGAAATTGTCTACAGCTGCTATAATCTCTTAAGTACGGGCCACTTGCAGTCGCTACTCAAGCTGTGGTCATCTCTACCAGAGTCTCTAAAAGATGTGGTTACATGTACAGCTAGCCCCAGTGGTGGGATTCGAATTTTTTTTGACTACTGGTTTTTTGGGCATGGCTTGGTGGGCGTGGCCATGTGACTGGGTGGGCGTGGCTTCTTTGCAAAAACAACAACCACCGTTTTTTGGGCCTTCTGGGCCTCAGGCAAGCCTCCTGGCCGAAGGAGTAAGACAGCGAGGGGGATCCCGGCACAGCTGATCATAGGAACAGCTGATCGTCAGGAGGGAAAAAGAAGAAGAAATTGTTCTGACCCAAACCCTTGTCCAATCAAACAAACACGAACCAAAGGGAACAGAAACCTTTGAATGCTTCTTACGAATCCCCGGTTAAAAGGCTGCTGCAAACTAATTAACTTTGATCAGCACGAGCCTCGCCAAAACTGTGCGAGACTGCCAAGAATCACGGATAAGAAATATTTCACAACAGAAGAATCTTCAAAAGCCAATTTAAGATACTACAATGTCCATGAGGCTGAGTTTCAAAACGTCTTTGCTTCCTGCAAAGAACGTCTGATTCACAGCTGGCTTTTATCTTCTTGAAGGAGGGGCCATGACCTTGCAGGCTTACTCCCGAGTCCCCCGTGCTGCTGCAGCTGCTCTTTCCTGTGAGCAGCCCTGTGCGCACGCGCACTTGGCATAGGCTCCTCGGGAACCTCCTCATCGCTGCTGCCAGCTCCCACAATCTCTGAAGGCAGCAGTTCATTCCCTAATGGTTCTGGCCCCTCATCTGAGTCCTCGGTTTCCTCAGCCGTCTGCACCTGCTGCCGGCTAACCACAACAGAAATATCTTAAGGAGTGACTGGGCGGGGCAAGCATTAGGCGGGTTGGGTGGGTGGGTATCGGGAGGGTGGGGCAAGCGAGCAAGCGAGCAAGTGGCAACTGGGTCGGGGGCATGGCCAGCCAGATGTTATTACCGGTTTGGCGACTCAAATCCTTGCTACTGGTTCCCTTGAACCGGTACGAACCGGCTGAATACCACCACTGGCTAGCCTTCGACTTACCATCATTTGCTCTACTATTAGCAGCTAACCGTGTGCAAGACTCTCTTTATGGCCAACAGAAGAGAATCTTTGTAGTTCAGGACTGAACTGTGGCGTCCTTGGGGCTCATTGGGCTTGGTGGTTTTCTTGTCAGACGTTTCATGAGCCAGCAAGGTAGCATCATCAGTGCTATAAGGAAGTGGGAAGTTTATGGGAAGCAGGAAGACGACTGTGGGGTCCTTGGTGCTCTCTGACCTTGGTTGCTTTTTTGCAGATGTTTCAAGATCCAACTGGGGAACATCAGCAGTGCTGGAAAGGAGTAGGGTTTATGGAGAGGAGGAGAAGGCAGAGGGAGGAAGGAAGGAAGGAAGGAAGGAAGGAAGGAAGGAAGGAAGGAAGGAAGGAAGGAAGGAAGGAAGGAAGGAAGGAAGGAAGGAAGGAAGGAAGGAAGGAAGGAAAGGACAGGACTGTGGGATCCTTGGTACTCTCTGGGTTTGGTTGCTTTCTTGCAAATGTTTCATGAGCCAACTAGGTAACATCATCAGTGCTAGAAGGGAGTGGGGTTTATGGAGTAGAGGAGGAAGAGAAGGAGAAAAGGAAGAAGAAGGAATGGAGGCAAATGAGGAGGAGGAAGAAAACATGGGGCCTTTGATGGTTCCTGAGCTTGGTTCTTTTCTTGCAGACGTTTCATAACCTGACTAGGTAACATAATCAGTGCTAGAAGATAGTGGAGTTTGCTCTCACTTTATATATAAGTAGTACTCCCTGTCAGTATTGGCGGGAGTGTTCTTAGTGGTTCCTTGAGTGAGATGTTGATTACTGTTGGCTTGTTTGTCTGAGTTGGTAATTGCTTGGTTGTTGTCTAGTGTTAATCGTGGTGTTAAGCTCTGCTTATTTGGCATTGACTGCTGACAAGGTCGTCTTTGCGTCCTTTAGCTTTCTGAGTTGTCTTTTTGGAATGGCAGGTAGACGTTGTTGGTCTCTCTGTGCCTGTTGATGGCTGATTTGTCTGAGGGCCAGGCTTCCAGGAATTCTCCAAGTAGTTTTTGGGACTTGGCTTGGTCCGATTCTCCAAAGCATCTGAAGACAGGACAAAAAGCAATGGATGGCAACTAATCAAGGTGACCACCAGCCTAGCTGATTGTCGGTATCTGCGGTGCATGCGCGGTGGGAGATGCGCACACAGGAGATGCGCGTGCCTGTGCAGGGGGTGCGGCATGCACAGGGGTCGCACGCCGCACGGGGCGTATGGGTGCACGGCGCGCCATGCTTTCAGCACTCGATAAAGGTTGCCACCCTTATATGCACGCACCCGGCACGGGGGGCCTTTTGGGTGACAGGCCTGCCCCGGCACTTATCATGCTTTCAGCACTCGATGAAAAGGTTAGCCAACACCTTGGTATAGGGTTTCCTGCCTGAGCAGAGGGATGGACTAGAAGACCTCCAAGCTCCCTTCCACTCTGTTATTCTGTCCTGGTCTAGGATGCTGACAATTTCCCAACAGAAATTACCGCTGAGTCTGTGTATTCTTCAATTAAGGAGTGTTCCGCTTGTCTTCTGCTTGCTAGTTGGTGTTTATGGATGTGCTCAGCTAGACGTCTGCCTGCTTGTCGTCCATGGTGACTGTGGCGTTCCTGATGCCGTAAATTGTAGACGAGTCGTCCTCTAATCAGCTCTGCAGGGACCACGACTTCTAGGCTACGCCAGCTGGCAAAAGCCTGGCATCTCCAGCCCCAAAGCAGCTGAAAGGTTGCCAAATCTGGGGTCGGCTCGAAGCTCAAAGCCTCGCCGTGTGCTTCCAGGGACTGACCCCAGGCTCCGTCCGAGGGTTAATCCCGTTCCCAGTAAACGGGATTGGAAGGAAGAGAGAGGATCGATGGTTGAAATGCCGGAGAGCAAGCCAGCTATAAATGGACTTATGGATTTATTTGACAAATGCTGGCTTAGCCGCCAATCTGCGTGAAACCCTGAAGAAATGAGATTTTACTGGCTGCTGCCGTGCCACAAACAATCTATCCAGTAGAGCAGCGGCTCCCAAACTTTTGGGGGACCGGTTGTGGAGAGAGGTTTTCCCGTGGACCGGAGGCGGGCGTGGCTTCGCCTGCTGCCTGCATCCCGCTGATGGGGCTCGGCTTGTTTGTGTGGCCCAGTTTCTGGCATGCCGTGGCCCCATGCTGGTCCACAGACTGAGAGTTGGGAACCCCTGGTGTAGAGGGATCTCCCTGCATAGCCTGTCCTGCTTGCCTGATCCACCGCTCTCTTCTCTCTCTTCTTTCACTCTTCTTGCTCCTCTCTCTTCTTTCTTTTTCTCCTCTCCTCTTTCTTTCTTCCTCCTCCTCTCTTCTTTCTCCTCTCCTCTCTCTTTCCTATTTCTTCCCTTTCTCCTCTCTCTCTTCTTTCTCCTCTCCTCTCTCGTCTTTCTACTCTCTCTCTCCTCTTTCTCCTCTCGTTTCTCCTCTTTTCTTTCTCCTCTTTTCTCTCTTTCTTTCTTCTCCTTTCTTCTCTTCTCTGTTCTTTCTCCTCTTTCTTTTCTTTCTTCTTTTCTCTCCCTTCTTTCTCCTTTCTTCTCCTCTCTTCTTTCTTCCTCCTCCTTTCTTCATCTTTCTTCTCTCTCTCCTTTCTCCTCTCTCTCTCTCCTTTCTCCTCTCATTTTTCTCATCTCTCTTTCTCTTTTCTCTTTTCTCTCTTCTTTCTTTCTCCTCTTTTCTCCTCTGTTCTTTCTCCTCTCTCTCATCTTCTCATCTTTCTCATCTTTTCTTTCTTCTTTTCTCTCCTTTCTTTCTCCTTCTCCTCTCTCTTTCTTTCTCCACTCTCTCTCTCCTTTCTCCTCTCATTTTTCTCATCTCTCTCTCTTTCTCTTCTCTTTTCTCTCTTCTTTCTTTCTCCTTTCTTCTCCTCTTTGTTCTTTCTCCTCTCTCTCTCGTTTTTCCCCTCTCATCTTTCTCCTCTTTTCTTTCTTCTTTTCTCTCCTTTCTTTCTCCTTTTCCTTTCTTTCTCCTCTCTTCTTTCTTCCTCCTCCTCTCTTCTTTCTCCTCTCCTTTCTTCTCTCTTTCCTTTCTCTTCTCTCTCTTCTTTCTCCTTCTTCTTTCTCCTCTCTCTCTTCTTTCTCCTCTCTCTCTCTCCCCATCTTTCCTGCCCTGTGCCAACGCTCAAGATGCCAGCCCTCCGGTCTCTGTTAGTGGCAATTATTTATTCTCATTTTGCAGGTTTGCAGCATCTGAGCAAAGGAGAAAGTGAGAAGGGGAAGGGGAGGGAGGGCGCACACGTCGAGACCACACATCTGATGTGTGAAATTTCGGGGCGTTCCCATCAGGCGGCCCACAGATGCCACTTGCAAGGTTCCTCCAACAGCCTCCATCTGGCAGATATGCTAATCCGGAGACACGAATGAAGAGTCCGCCCTGCGCAGCGGCTGGATGAGGGGTTTCTAACACCACTTTTACTACCAGGAGGTTTGGAAGGGAGAATACACTTCAGATTTAGAGCTTGCTTTTGCAGTCAGTCTTCAACTCACAACAGTTCGCTTAGTGACCATTCCAAATTTACAACGGCAGTGGGAAAAAAAGTAATTTATGACCGCTTTTCTCACTCTTTACGACCACTGCAGGATCCGCTTGGATGCTTGGCAGCCGATTCACATTTATGACGGTTACCAGGGGCAGGGTGATGCTGAAGGAGTGTGATCTTCCGACAAGCAAAGTTGAGGGGGGGAGCCGGATTCACTTAACAACGGTGTTACTCACTTCACCACTGCGGTGAATCCCTTAACAACCCTGGCAAGGAAGGTCATAAAATGGGGGCAAAAACTCACTTAGCAAATGTCTTGCTCAGCAACAGAAAAGTTGGGCTCAATTGTGGTCATAACTCGAGGACTATCTTATTTATTTATTTATTTATTTATTTATTTACAACATTTTGCTTTTATTATCTTTATAAATAACTCAAGGTGGTGCAAGTATCTTAATATTTCTTCTATTTTCCCTGCAACCACATGAAATCAATTGGGTTGAGAGGGAAGATTTTATGACTTAGGCAGGACTTGAACTTACTGTCTCCTGGTGATTGGCCCAAAGTCACCCAATTGACATTCATGCCTAAGGCAGGACTGGAACCAAACGTAGGATTCAGCCGGTTCTGACCGGTTCTGGAGAACTGGTAGCAGAAATTTTGAGTCGTTCAGAGAACCAGCAAATACCCCTTCTGACTGGCCCCGCCAACCCCATCTATTCTCTGCCTCCCATTGAGTCCCAGCTGATCGGCTGGGTCTTCTTTGGTTGCCCTGCACAGGAGAACGGAGCTGGAAAGCAGGTTAGTGGAGTGGAGAGGGATTAGGATTTTGCAGTATATCCTTCCCCTGCCACGCCCACCAAGCCACATCCACAGAACCGGTATTAAAAAAATTTTATTCCCACCACTGACTAAAACTCCCTGTCTCCTGGTGATTGGTCCAAAGTCATCCAACTGGCTTTCATTCCTAAGGCAGGACTAGAACTCACTGGCTCCTAGTGATTGGCCCAAAGTCATCCAGTTGCCTTTCATGCCTAAACAGAACTAGAACCACAATTCTGGTTCCCAGCCTAATGCCTTCACCTCCACGCCAAACTGTTTAGATTGCTAAGTGCCTCGCCTAGCAAAAATCTGATTAACCCCTCTTGGTTTTCTTGGCAAATATATTTGGAAACAGTTTGCCCTTGTCTCCTTCCTAGGTGATTTTTTCTTCTTCAATCCTTCCAGTGTCAGATACAGTCTTGGCATGTCTAACTGGCTTCCCGTCCAAGCACTAACCATATCCAAACCCATTTAGCTTCTGACCCCAAGCAAGTTTGGTACGCGGAACGTGAGTAAAAGCCAAGGTAGAATTTCCAGAACATGGACACCTAAGGTCAGAAGCTCTCTCCCTATTTAACTCACGTTGGCGCCCTGGATACACCTGTGTAGGTTGGTATGGGTGTGTAGCTGCACACAACAGCAGATTTGGTGTGTCCACAGACATACTCTCTCCCTTGTGGTCTCTGGTCTTTTAAGATGATGGATCTCTGATTCAGTCCATATTGGAAGAGCTACGACACAAGTCCCAAGGAGATTCTTCTGCCATCTTCAGGTTTCTTGATCCTGATGGACAGTTGTTGGTCCACCCAAAACCAGGGATGACCACCTGTGCCTGGGAGCATCAAACAGAAAGCTTCATGGATTTGAGCACCAAAAGAGATTTATGGAAATGAAGGATAATTTGTGCACAATTTATAAGCCCTCTTTGGCAGAGAGAGACACACACCAGAAGATGCGAGCTCAGACTTCACTGAACCTAATGAGAGAGAGAGAGAGTTTTGTGTTCGTTCTACACACAGTTGTACATGTTCTGGCTCAACTCCAACTGGCTGGGTTCAAAAAAATGCCTTCCATATTTTCCATTCGGTTGGCACGTTCTCTGTGGGCGTCCCTTCGGTTTTTGGCTTCGATGGTAACGCAACTTGCCAGCTTCTGGGTTTGCCAACGGCCTGAAGTGCCCAATCTCGGAGTGTGACAAGCCAGGATGGATTTTTGGACAAGCCTGGGTTGCTACTTCAAATTCCCGGTGGCTTCATTAGTAACCTAAGCAGCCTTAGAAGCACTTCGGAAAGCTGACAGTTTGGCGGCCAAAAGAGGTTAGCCCACCCTTCTCCAAGCCAAGTCAATAGGGAAGCCAGATTCACATTAACAACCGGGTTACTGACTTAACGGCTGCAATGACGTCGGCTTATCAACGTCGGCAAGAAAGCTCGTAAAATGGGGCAAAACTCACTTAGCAACCATCCAGAAATATTGGGCTCAATTCAGGGGTGGGATTCAGCCGGTTCGGACCAGTTCAGGTGAACCGGTAGTTCCGACGAATAGGCAGTTTTTAATCCCTGCGTGTGCCGCAAAGCACATGCTCACCAAACCGGTAATTACACCGGTTGAATCCCACCGCTGGCTCAATTGTGGTCGTAAGTCGAGGGCGACCTATAATTGTTTGGAACCTTTGAAATTCTCTCTTGCAGGGTTGCTAGCAGGTGATACACAGGTATGATGCAGGGGTTAATATCAGAGGTGGTATTCAGCCGGTTCTGACCAGTTCTGGAGAACCAGTAGTGGAAAGCTCAAGGTCAAACAGCCCAAGGAGTTGCTGATCCAGTTCTACAGAGGAATTATTGAGTCTATCATCTGCACTGTCTGGTTTGGTTCTGCAACCCAACAAGACAGACACAGACTCCAGAGGGTAATTAGGACTGCAGAAAAAACAATGGCTATCAACCTGCCTTCCATGGAGAACCTGTATCCTGCATGAGTCCAAAAGAGGGCTGTGAAAATATCTACAGACCCCTCGCATCCTGGACATAAACTGTTTCAACTCCCACCCTCAAAATGACGCTGTAGGGCACTGCACACCACTAGAACTACTAGACACAAGGACAGTTTTTCCCCAAACGCCATCCCTCTGCTAAACAAATCCCTCAACACTGTCCAACTATTTCTAAAGTCTGCACTACTATTACTATTAATCTTCTCATCACTCCTTATCACCCATCCCCTCCCACTTGTGACTGTATCACTGTAACTTTGTGGCTTGTATCCTAATGATTTATATTGACTGTTTCCTAGTATGATTTGATTGCTTATTGTACCCCATGACCATCATTAAGTGTTGCATTCTTGACTCTCGACGAATGTCTCTTTTCTTTTATGGACACTGAGAGCATTTGCACCAAAGACTAATTCCTTGTGTGTCCAATCATACTTGGCCAATAAAGAATTCTATTCTATTCTAAAAATTTTTTGAGTAGTTCAGAGAATTGGCAAATCCCACCTCTGACTGGCCTCGCCAACCCCATCTATTCTCTACCTCCCATCGAGTCCCAGCTGATCAGCTGGGTCTCCTTTGGTTGCCCTGCATAGGAGAACGGAGCTGGAAAGCAGGTTAGTGGGGTGGAGAGGGAATGGAGATTTTGCAGTAACCTTCCCCTGCCACGCCCATCAAGCCATGCTCACAGAACTGGTTTTTGTTTTGTTTTTTGAATCCCACCATTGGTTAATATGGGATGGAGAGAAACACCTTCAGATTTGCTTAGACTTCTTCTAGCCCGTCCTGTCCCAATAGGTCATTCTGGCCGAAGAAATGGAGGCACGCCACTGTTTACTTTTAGAGGGCAGGTAGGGTATAAATCAAATCAGAACAAATCAATAATCATGTGCTAACTTTCAATAATGGAAGTGACTGGAATTATAAAACGGAAGATTGCTTTAATGCTTCTAAATCTATTCGCCTCTATTAGAACATGTACTTTGGGGACAGAAACAAGATTTGACCGGAGAGTCTCCAAGGAGAAGGTGATACATGACCAAAGAAATTGAAAAGAAAAAAAAACTGAACTAAGCTGGAGAATAGCAGCCGTGGCTTAAGATGAATAATAGAATAACAGAGTTGGAAGGGTCCTTGGAGGTCGTCTAGTCCAACCCCCTGCTCAAGTGGAAACCATAAACCAGACTCTGCCATGGATGGTGTTGCCGCTGGCAGCTATCAACCAGTTGTTTTCTTAAAGTTTTTTGCGATAATAGTAGTCCAGGTTTCTATGGAGGTTCTCCGTCCTCCAGGTGCTGGTTGTCCCAAAGAGGCTTTTTCAAGAGGCAACTGGACTTTCTTGGTTTTTCCTTGAAGATGTTTTGCTTCTCATCCAAGAAGCTTCTTCAGTTCTGACTGAACAGGGGAGGATGGAAAGATTTATATTCCTGGAAGTCATCTGGTCATTAGTACTCTTCCTGAGAGTTGTTTGAGGCCACTTGGAGGTTTATCCTCAGGGTGACTTGAATAGTGCAAATGAGTGTGGAAGCTTCTTGGAACTGCAGAAAGGACTGTGCTGTAGACTGGAGTTAGATTATGTTGTACACCTCCTTCTCTGTTGAGAGAGGGATGTTCAATTTTGAGATAGATGGCCTCTTAGACCCCTCTTTCAAACCAGCGGTCCTCTCTGTCCAGAATGTGGACTTTGCTGTCTCCCAAAGAGTGGCCTTTTGTCTTTCAAATGCAGATGGACTGCTGGATCTAGTCCTGATGGGTTTGTTCTGCTATGTTGTGCCCTGTATTTGTGAAGTGGTTGTTTTGTTTATCCAATGTACAGATTTGCATATGTCTCACTGCATTGTACTGCATACATTAATATTGCTCGGTTGATGCCTGGGTTCATTCCACATAATTTTAGTTGAGATTCTCACCAGCATTCGGAAATGTAGAGCTGCCGGTGATCGAGATCAACTCACACCTAGCGTAGTTAAGGCATTGTCGATGATCGAGGTCAACTCACACCTAGCGTAGTTACGCCATCATTGATGATCGAGATCAACTCACACCTAGTATAGTTAAGCCATTGTCGATGATCTAGATCAACTCACACCTAGAGTAGTTAAGCCATCGTCAATGATCGAGATCAACTCACACCTAGTATAGTTAAGCCATTGTCGATGATCTAGATCAACTCACACCTAGAGTAGTTAAGCCATCGTCAATGATCGAGATCAACTCACACCTAGTATAGTTAAGCCATTGTCGATGATCTAGATCAACTCACACCTAGAGTAGTTAAGCCATCGTCGATTGAGATCAACTCACACCTAGCGTAGTTAAGCCATCGTCAATGATCGAGATCAACTCACACCTAGCGTAGTTACGCCATCGTTGATGATCGAGATCAACTCACACCTAGTATAGTTAAGCCATTGTCGATGATCTAGATCAACTCACACCTAGAGTAGTTAAGCCATCGTCAATGATCGAGATCAACTCACACCTAGTATAGTTAAGCCATTGTCGATGATCTAGATCAACTCACACCTAGTATAGTTAAGCCATCGTCGATTGAGATCAACTCACACCTAGCGTAGTTAAGCCATCGTCAATGATCGAGATCAACTCACACCTAGTATAGTTAAGCCATTGTCGATGATCTAGATCAACTCACACCTAGAGTAGTTAAGCCATCATCGATTGAGATCAACTCACACCTAGCGTAGTTAAGCCATTGTTGATGATCTAGATCAACTCATACCTAGTGCAGTTAAGCCATTGTCGGTGATCTAGATCAATTCATACCTAGTATGGTTAAACTTCTGTCGATGATCTAGATCAATTCATACCTAGGTATAGTTAAGCAATCTAGACCATCAACAATTGCTTAACCATACTAGGTATGAATTGATCTAGATCACCAATTGCTCAGCTACACTAGGCATGGTGATCTAGATTCTAGATCAACATACCTAGCCTAGTTATGCAACTGTCGGTGATCTAGATCAACACACACCTAGCGCAGTTAAGCAACTGCCAATGATCTAGATCAACTTATACCTAGTGCAGTTAAGCCATTATCTATTAGCTAGATTAACTTACACATAGCATAGTTAAGCCAAGAGTCTATCAGACTCTCTACCCTCCAAACTGTAAGACCCTGTCTTATACCGTGTTTCTCATATAATAAGGCGGGTCTTTTTTTTTTTTTTGAGCCCGAAAAAATGGCTAGGCCGTCTTTTCGGGTGACTTAATTCCCCCTTGCATCTTTGGGCAGGCGGGTGGCGGCGGCTTGGATGTTGACCTCGGCGTTGGTGGGGCACTTTGTATCAGGGTCAACGCAGGCAGCACCATATCCGGTGTGCAACAAAAGTACTTCCTAACAGCAAGCCCCCCATTCCCCCCATTTTGCATGTTTTAATATAGGCCTTAATTTGTGGGGAGGGCTTAATTTAATTTCATGCCTATAAAACATGCTGGGACTTCCTATTGGGGGAGGCCGTATTGTTGGAGAAACAGGGTATATTTTTGCCACCAAAAAAAGGCACCAAGTCTTACTTTTGAGGGAGGTCATCCACTGACTAACCTCATTTGCGCGCGGCACCCCTGGCCTCCTTTTCGCTGTCAATGGTCTTCAAGAACTTCTTCTTCTGCAGCCGGCAAGGCTTTCCTGAAGGCCTCTGCAGCCTTCAGGATCGATCCAGAGCTTTGTTCTCAGCTCCAGAGGCCTTCAGTAAAACCTTGCTGGCTGCAGAAGAAATGGGCCGGCAGGTGTCGGGGTGTGCGAGGCCTGGCTACAACTGTCCAAAGGTAAATAGTAGGGCAGCTCCACCCCACCAATCCCCACCCTAGCTTAATTTTTACCTGTCTACTCTGGAGTGAGTGAGATCTTAATTAGGGCTTATTTGGGGGGTAGGGCTTATATTGGGCCCATGTGTAGAACTCAAGCTAGGACTTACTTTCTGGGTAGGTGGTATTTTTAGGGAAACAGGTTATTTCCTCTCTTAACCAAGGTTCAATAGACAATCCATCATCCATGGATTCAATATGACGATTCTTCCACTGTCTAGGAAGAAAAGTCATCGTCTCCTCCCCCCCCCCCCAGCTTCAATATCCCAAAGGGAACAGTAACAGCCCACGAAAACAGAGGCGGGGGGGTCAGGCTTAATCCATCCCAATTGGAGCTCATTGGTTTTGTTTTTTTTTAAGCGTAGGATTCAAGCTAATTAATGCTGCGCTAAGATCAGAGCTGCGTAGAAACAGTGGGGAAGACCACAAACAAGGGGGGTGGGTGGGAGGGAAATTACATAGGAGACTATTTTAGGGAGCCAAGTTCTTAATTGCAAATGAAATAATATTCTTTCTTTCTTTTTTTTTGTCGGGAACATAAAGCAGAATCCAAGCCGACCTCATTAAAACAAGACTTAAGCTTGTCGGGCCTTTTAGCCTCCGATGGGCTTAGCATATTTCAACGATTGTTCTTCCCTCCCCCCCCACAAGGTGGCCTGAATATTGAGGTCCTCAACGGAGCCGGGTTCAGATCCTTCCACGATCAGAAGGGATGGCAGAATAAACAGAGCTGGAAGGGACCTTGGAGGTCTTCTAGCCCAACCCCCTGCTTAAGCCAAACCATCTACTGTCCGGGACAAAGGGTTTGTTCAATCTCTTCTTAAAATCTTCCCGTTTTTGGAGCAGCCACAACTTCTGGGGGCAACTTGTCCCACTGGCTAATTGTCATCACTGTTAGGAACTTTCTCCTTAGTTCCATGTTGTTTCTATCCGGATAGAGAAAAAGATATTTTTTTTTCCTGATTTTTGAACTTTTATTTGAAGGATGCTTGCCTAATCCTAATATTATTTTAATACCAAGAGGAAACCTCCTTCTTGGACTAGGATTTCAGCATTATTCAACTACAGGATAATAGCTTTATAGGTAGCCCTCGACTTACAAAAGTTCATTTAGTGACCGTTCAAAGTTACTATCTTAACAACTGAAGCGATTCACTTAACAACTGTGGGAAGAAAGGTCGTAAAAGGGGACAAAACTCACTTAACAGCCATCTTGCTTAGCGATTTGGGGGCTCAACTGTGGTCATGTTGAGGACTACCTGTATGTATGTATGTGTGTGTATGTATATATCTATATCTATCTATCTATATCTATATCTATATCTATATCTATCTATCTATCTATCTATATCTATCTATCTATCTATCTATCTATCTATCTATCTATCTATCTATCTATCTATCTATCTATCTATATGTTTTCTGAGGTTTTCGCGGGTATTTGTATGTGTATCTTTGGTTATTCGGGTTTTCTCCCACGTAAAATTGGAAGTGTCTAGGCGACATTTCGATGAAGTCTCATTCATCATCTTCAGGCTTGTGTCTTCGGCTCTATGCTTCTCAGAGTAATCTGTTTATTCTGTTTATTCTGTTACTCTGAGAAGCACAGAGGTGAAGACACAAGCCTGAAGATGATGAATGAGACTTCATCGAAACGTCGCCTAGACACTTCCAATTTTACGCGGGAGAAAACCCAAATAACCAAAGATCCCCATACATACATACATACATACATATATTTGTAAAGAGTTGAAAGACTGCTCTCACCTAAAAGAACGCAGCCCACATTGCAACTTCGAATCCGGGTCTTAAGTACCATTTTCGGGGTGTGTCGTACCTTCGAATGGTCGCATAAAAGACCAGTCGTACGTCAAGGACAACCTGTAGAGCCCTCCCCACCCCTTTATTCCTCTCATGGCAACCATGCGAGGTAGGCCCAGGCAGAGGGACAGCCCGAGAGTCACCCGTTAAGCATCCGAGACTAACAACTAAATCATATCTCAGCCATGTTTTCGGAAATAACCACCATGGATGGGGCCTGACACAAGCCAATTTGTCTCAGCAACTTTATGACGGGGGCGGGGACTTCAATTCCCAGAATTCCCCTGGCTGGGAATTCTGACAATTGAAGTCCACCCATCTTAAACTTACTCAAGTTGAGAAAACCTATACTAACCTATGTACCATGTTTCCCAAAAAATAAGGCTCTGTCTTCTAATTTTTTTTTTGCTAACAAAAAAAAAGGCACCAGGTCTTATTTTCGGGGGATGTCATCCACTGACTAACCCCACTTGTGCACGTCACCCCCGGCCCCCTTTTTTCTGTGAGAGGCCTTCAGGAACTTCTTCTTCAGCGGCTGGCAAGGCTTTCCTGAAGGCCTCTGCTGCCTTCAGGATCGATCCAGAGCTTTCTTATCAGCCACAGAGGCCTTCAGGAAAGCCTTGCCAGCTGCAGAAGAAATGGGCCGGCAAGGCAGGTGTCGGGGTGTGCGAGGCCTGGCCACACCTGTCCAAAGGTAAGTAGTAGGGCAGCTCCACCCCCACCCCCCAATCCCCACCTTAGCTTAATTTTTATCCATCCACTCTGGAGTGAGCGGAATCTTAATTAGGGCTTATTTTTTGGGGGGGTAGGGCTTATATTGGGAGCACCAGTAAAAATCAAGCTAGGATTTACTTTCAGGGTAGGTTGTATTTTCGGGGAAACAAGGGTAGGTGATTTATAGATCGCAACATCGGGGTTTACAAAGCACCCTAAATCAGTACCGAAACAAAATTCATTCTAGGCTATTAAATCCAGTCCCTTTTTTTTTTTTTGTCTCTTCCAACAATTGTGCCAATTTTGTTAACGTTGGTATGGTTTCATATGGTTTCCGTGTTAGAAGATGGGAGTTGAGCGTTGGCAAAATTGGCAGAATGAAACATCTCCCTGTTCAGGATGAAAATAAGAACTCGCCACTCCTGTCTTGCTCATCTTACACATTTGGGACAAACTGAAATATACAACTTCACTCTGAACTCCATTGAGAAAAAAATAAAAATTAACAAGTCTTTGGCTCTTGCTTGGCATGCCCACTAGATGGCAGCCTTGTCTTGCCAAATCGCCACTGGCTGGTGCATTGTGGTACTATCAAAACAGCAAACAGTTTTGTTAAAATTATAGGATGGATAGAATAGATAGATAGATCTTTTTTTTTTTCATTCTCAGCTGTGTTTTAAAAAAAAGTTTAAGTTCCTCCGTCCCTAAAGAAAGTTTAAAAGAAAACAAATTAAAAGCCACCTTTGGAAGTTTATAGAGTATCATAACTCCATATAATAAAATAAAACAAGACATGTTTATTTTTACTTTTGTTTATGCTTTGCATTTGGTTTGGTAGTCAGCTGGGTGGATGTGTTTTTTTAAAGGGTTTGAGGTTCCTTTCTCCAACCTTGTATTAAAATAAAACTTTCAAATGTTTTTAAAATAGTTTTTAAAAACCCACATTGGGATGATGGCAGAACTTCTCAAAAGAAAAGGGCACGAGGAAGTGGAAAGGCCAACGTAAAGAGGCGACCAACTTAGCCCATCTGGGTGCACTGGTGCCTTAACTTTGCTTTTAAAATGTTACATTTGAACCATTTAGAAATGTTAATTGTTTTCCTCTTTATCTTTCTACCATCCATGAACCGCTTTGCAGTCACTTTACGAGGGAGATGGGCAGCATATAAATTTAATAAACAATATATATATATATATATATATATATATATATATATATATATATATATATATATATCTGTCTGGCGGCTTCAGCAATGCCAACTTCTTCTGTTTCCAGCCGCGATCGGCGTGCCAGTTGCTATCGACTCGTTGCCCATTGTGTCGGCGACTGCCAAACCCCCCCCCCTTGCCTAATTTAGTTAATAATTCAAGGGGAGAGAGGAAGAAACAAAATCATTTTAAAAGGAAATGATTGAATTTGAGGACGCTTATCCCAAGGAGAATTGGCTGCATTGCGGCTATGCAATTGCCCCACATTGTCAATGTTGGCATGACCGGGCCCGAGTTAATTACAAGATTATTCCCCGTACGGGGGTCCCTGTAATTGAAGTCGTGAGCGGTCTCTATTCTTCACCCATCTAATTTGAGGAGGGGGGGGGAGGGAGAAGGAAGAAAGGGAGGGGACATGGGATTATGGAGGTATCCCTTTCTTGGTGTGTGGGATGGGGTGTGTGGGGGTGCAACGGAGCACAAAAGCCAGGGGTGGGATTCAAATAATTTAATAATAATTCTCTTCCCTAATGATTTCTTCCAACAACCGGTTCACCAAACTGCTCAGAAAGTTAACAGCTGGTTCTTGCGAACGGGTGCGAATCGGCTGAATCCCACCACTGACAAGTTTTTATTTTATTTTTTTTGTGGGGTCCAGACGGATTTGGGTCCCTGATCGTGCGCGCGCACACACACAACCCCTTCTTCAAGTATTCTTATGAATATTTCATTTCTTCAGCTGTCCACTCCTGAAATAACTAATGTCAAGATTAAAGAGACAATCAGCCAGAATGGAGAAAAGGGGCCGGTGCATCATGTCTCTGTTTGCAAAATCAATGCAAAACTTAATGTTGGCTTCAGGGGTGGGATTCTACCTGGTTGGTTCCGGTTCTGTAGAAACGGTTGTTATGATTCTGTCCAGTTCAGAGAACCGGCAAATTGTGCCACTGGTTGGCGCCGGCCCTCTCCGCCCACTCACTCCTTACCTGGCATATGCGCGCCATCAAACTTGCCTGCGTTTGGTAAGTTGCTATTTTTCCTTTTTTTCCCCAACCATCAGCTGTTCTGGGAGATTTAGATTACCTAGATAGCAGGAAATAGTTGGATTTCTTGCTTTCTAGCTAATCTAAAACCAGAGCTGAACCTTCCTTAGGACTGAAGCTTCTATTTTTTAGTGCAGACTCAGGTAGCAGATTGCAGAATCATAGATCTCTGAGTGAATCTGTGATTCTGCAAGCGACTCAATCTTCTGCCTGCTTTGCCTGATTTTGGGTAAAAGTTGCTCTTTATTTTAATAAAAAATTCAATATTTACATAAATATTTATATTTATATACAAGCCAGGGCCACCCAGTCACATAAGCACCAAGCCACACCCACAAATTAGGCCACCTCCACAGAACCGGTTGTTAAGAAATTTGAATCCCACCCCGGTGGGCTTCCAGTAACCCCCACAGCCAATCCTTGGTCCGTGCCCAGATGACTCCGGAATCAAGTCGGGATAAATTGTCTAAGCCGAGTTTTGGCTCAATCACACACAATTACATGCACATACACACACACTGGGGCAAGATTTGCAGCATTTAAGCCACCCCCAGTTTGCTGGTTAGGGAAGGGGAGGTTCCCGCAACCAGCGTCGGTCGGAGCAAAGAGCATCCCAGTGGCATGCAAGCTGTCACTTCGTAATTCGACCACCGGATGGCTCGAGCAAGCGAGCCAAGTCGACAGCTAAGGGAGGTGGGTCGCGTGGCTCACCTGGGCCACGGGGATGGAGCAAAGTGCTAAGGGGTTTTTGTGAAAGGGCTAGAAGTGTTGGTGCAGGAGTGGAGATGGGGCTCAGGATTAAGAGGTAGTTTGGTCTAGGGGCTAAGGCATCAAGCTAGAAACCAGGAGAATGTGAGTTCTAGTTTGGTCTTAGGCATGAAAGCCAGCTGGGTGACTTTGGGCCAATCACCAGGAGACGATGAGTTTTAGTTCTGCCTTAGATATAAAGCCCGTTGGGTGACTTTGGGCCAATCACCAAGAGACTGTGAGTTCTAGTTCTGCCTTAGGTATAAAAGCAAGTTGGGTGACTTTGGGCCAATCACCAGGAGATGGTGAGTTCTAGTCCTGTCTTAGGCATGAAAGCCAGCTGGATGACTTTGGGTCAATTACTAGGAGACAGTGAGTTCTAATCCTTCCTGGGAAATTCAGGTACTTGGCAAATGGCATGTATTTACAACAGGTCATGTGTGATCAGCATTTGTCACCTTCCCAGCCAGTTCCTGACAAGCAAAATCAATGGGGGAAGCCAGATTTGTTTAACAACCATGTGATTCACTTAACAACTGTGGCCAAAAACAGTCATAAAATGGGGCAAATTTCAATTGCCTCGCTTAGAAATGGAAATTTTGGCGCTCAACTGAGTTCATACTTCTAGCATGACCCATGCTCCACCCAGATGCATGCCCCAACCCCCCCCCCTCAACCCACTCTCCTTCCTCCCACCTTGCAAAGTCCAGATCAGCCTCTCGGGACATGGTGATGTTGGTCAGGTTCTGTTGAAGGATGAAGATGTTCCGGCACATCTTCTTAATGCCGGACTCACTGATGCGCTTGAAGTACTGAGCCCCGTTGATGAGAATGCAGGAAATCAAATGACCCAAACCTGGACCAGAGAGAGAGAAAGAGAGAGAGAGAGAAATTTCAGGTCAGGAGAAAGAAATGCGTGTTTACTGGCCAGATGCTTTTCCTGTTGCCAATGCGGAGGTTATTTTTAGCCAGATATATTATCACTGTGCTCAGAGAAAGAAATATCTGTTTCTATCTAGGATCGAACTCATAGCATCCTGATTGTGAGAGATAAGAGCTCCACCTCTAGGTCACCTCACCACTATAAAACTCTTAAATTATGATACAGGCAGTTCTCAACTTACAACCATTTGTTTAGCGGCCGTTTGAAACTATAACGGCCCTGGGAAAAACGTGACTTAGCCCCCCCAATCGTCTCCCTTATGGCCATCGCAGCATCCCCACGGTTATGTAATCCGTTCCGGCAGTCCTCAACATACGACCACAATGGATCCCACAAATGGATGGTTGCATGTCCCAAGGTCATGTGAACCGCGGCCTTTCAGCAGAGCCAAGCCAACCGGGAACCCAGATCTACTTAACAACATGTGACTAATTGAACCCTGCAGGGATTCACTGAACAACGGTGGTAAGAAAGGTCATAAAATGGGGCAAAGCTCACTTAAGAAACGTCTTGCTTAGCAACAGAAATGTGGGGCTCAATTGTGGTCATAAATCAAGGACTACCTGTAAAAGGAGAGAATCGATGTACCACTGGCTCTTTTCTTCTTCTTCATTTTTCTCTGTTTCTACGATGAGAAAGCAAGACCGGGCACTTTGCCCACCTCCGCTCTTTGGCAAGCAACCCACCTTCGAAGATGTACTGGAACTTGTGCTGCTGCAAGCTAGCATTCATGGCTTCTTCCACGGCGCTGATGTCCTTGTTCAGCCGCACCACCAGGGGGTCGTAATCCATGCTCTCCACATTGGCCACAATGGCATAGTTGCCCTGTTTGGCCAAAGGGATCAGGTAGTGGAAGCAATGGACCCTGTGAACGAGAAGGGTCTTCAAACTGGGTTTGTCATGAGAAACTAGGATTATTAGAGATCCAAGGCTGGGGAGTGGGGGGAAACTCCTGGGTGGGCCTCCTCTCTTCAGGCACAAGAAAACCAAAGCAACGTGGAAAATCCACAAGGCCAAGGGAGCTATGCATGGCACCCAAAGAGTGCCATGCTTGAACCAGAGGTTCAACTGGGATGGAATGAGACAACTTGACATGGCCAACTCTCGGTGGGCAACTCGTCATGGCCAACTCACCGGAAGCCAACTCAACAAATACGAAGTTACATTCATTTCAACGGAACAAATAATAATAATAATAATGAAGTCAACCCAGAAATACAAGAGTTACAATAATTTTGACGGAAACACAGTCACCGTAATAAAAGGGATGGAATGAAACCATTAACACCGTGTTGAATTGAACCACGACGAGTTATCCTGCAGGAGCTGGTGGTAGTAAGTTGTCGTAGACTCCCAACTGGCAAACTGTATCCTAGACCAAGGCAAGTCCAAAAATGCCAGAAAATTCCTGGGATTCTGGCATTTGGATGAATCCGCCATTGACAGGCACACAGAGACCAATGACGTCTACATAGCATTCAAACGAGACAATCGAAAAGCCCAAAAGGTAACCAACACGCCAAAACACCTCCTTACGAGCAATCAACGCCCAGATAAGAAATTAACACCAAGATTAACACTAGACCAATGGTGGCTAACCTTTTTGGGCTCCTGTGCCAAAAATTGTGCATGCACTTGAACACTCGCGCTCACGTGCCAGCACCCAGAAGGCAATGTGTGCCCTCCCACGCCCCCTACGCATGTGCGCACAATCCCCACTCATCCCCACCGCCCCCTTACCTGCACTTTGCCTGAACAGGTGATTTTCTACCGATTTGAGGCCTTTTTCGGCCTCCCAGAGGCTAGAGGAAGGCTTCTACAGCAGGGGTCCCCAACCACCGGTCCGCGGACCGGTCCCGGTCCGCGGAACAAGTCCTACCGGGCAGCTGGCTTGCTGGGCGCCGCCATCTTTTTGATGAAAAAGCGCTTCCGGTGAGCTTTTCCAGGTAGAAAGCTCACCGGAAGCACGTTTCATCAAAAAGATGGCGGCATGCCTTCGTGAGCTTTTCGGGTAGAAAGCCATTTCTACCGGAAAAGCTCATCGGCTAAGCGCCGCCATCTTTTTGATGAAAAAGTGCTTCCGGTGAGGTCACCGGAAGCACTTTTTCATCAAAAAGATGGCGGCACCCAGCTGATGCCGGTACCGGGCGCGCGCCCAGCTGATGCCAGTACCGGGCCGCGGCGTAAAAAAGGTTGGGGATCACTGTTCTACAGGCTTCGGAAGGCTTTGCAGGCCGAAAACTAGCCCCCTTTCGTCACTTCCAGTATTTTAGGAAAAACAGGAAGTGATGAAACAGAGCTAGTTTTCAGCCTGCAGAAGCCTGCAGAAGCCTTCCTCAAGCCGTTGGGAGGCTGAAAATCAGCTGTGAGGCACGCGCACGCGCAGTGAGGTAAGTTTGCCTGCAGCTCGTGTGCTGGCACAAGTGGCTTTGTATGCCACCTGTGGCATGCGTGCCATAGGTTTGCCGTCACAGCACTAGACCAACAATCAACAAATAAACAAAATACCCCCATCAAGGAATTACCAACACAGACAAACAAACAGTAACCAACCACCTAGGAACCACCAAGACCACTCCCATCAATGCTGATAGGGCGAGCCACCAGTACATAAAAAAGAAGAGCAAACCTCACTACCTTCTAACACTGATGGTATTTCCTCCTCCTCCTCGGAAAATTACGGAGTGCACCCAAATATTCTGTAAAAGATGTTATCCCTGGGAAGGAAAGGTCCATCAAGACCTCCGGAACTGAGACTTTTCTGATCCATACCAAGGTTGCCTGAAGTATTATTTGCTACAATGCTGCTTACAGGTGGTCCTCGAGTTATGACTGTAATTGAGCCCTGTGTATACGGTTATGAGTTATGATGGTCCAAAACAGATCACCATGTTGTGACGGGATCTCATTCGCAGATGGTTTGGGTTGTGCCTTCCGAGTTCTCTGCTCCTTTGCCAATGAAATGTTTGTGTTGACCTTAACTCCACTTCGGCATTAAGGTTTTCCAAAAACATGGCTGAAGGAAACCTGATTTCGAAAAATGTATCTTGGAAGCCCTTATACGTGAGCTGTGCTCACTACAAAAATCACTAAACCTGAAGGTAGGCCTTTCATTGACCAAAAGGACCAGTCAAGGGGACATTCCAGAAACAGAAATGACAGCTTTATGACCTTCTGTTTGAAGTCCATATAGAACAGGGGTGTCAAACTCAAGGCCCGCAAGCCAGATCTGACCCATGGGGTGCTTAAATCCGGCCTGCGGGGTGCTTAAGTCCGGCCGTGCGACCGGCGTGGACATATCAAGGGACTGGCCCGCAGTGCCTCTGGCGGCTAAAACGGGCTGCGTGCACCCCCTATGCACCTCATTTTCTCCCTCCATGGCCTCCTGCAGCACTCTGCCGGCGGAAAACAGATAAAAAAACAGGCCCCAAATGGGCCCAAAACAAGCTGAAAACAACCCGAATGTCATGCCCCTGTTGGAATCTGATTTCAAGGGGGAAGTTGAACAGCTGACAGGGAATGGGAGTGTGGCTCTGGTGGCTGTGAAGGAACCTGGGGAAGGGTACAGTCCGGCTGGGCAGTCAGAGGAAGACTCAGGGCCACCCCCTCTTCATCCTAGGGCACGCAGGGAGGAACGGATAAGGGAGCAACGTGGGTTATGGGGGAGAAAAAGGCCCTGATTCCCTTCATTAGCTGCAGCTGGGAAAACAGGATAAAAGGGGTGTTTGCACACAGCACCTTGCTGGAAGCAAAGCGTGCATTATTTTGGTTTGTCAAGTCTTATTTGGGTTCTGGCGTCCTCCCAGCTGTGTGTGTTTCGTTATCTTTTGAAGTCTTCAATTCCTTATCCTGCCCTGTCTTGTTAATTGCTGCAGTGTGGTTTGTGTTGGTTTTTATTTATCACTTATATGTACTTTGGATTCGGAGGAAATTTCTTATCTTTATAAACTATTCTTGGGAGAGTTTTTTCTCCGGCCAATGATAACTGGACATTGGGGGCCAAGTTGGAGGCATTAAAGGGACTTTATCTATTTTTGTGACTTTGTTGCTTTTGTGCTACGCGCTGGGTCATCACACTGAAAATGGCCGAAAAATGTTGTTGGCCAGCAGAGTGCTGCAGGAGGCCATGGAGGGAGAAAATGAGACACAGGAGGGCCACACACGGACCTCCCATGCCCCGTTTTGGCCGGCAGAGTACTATAGGAGGCATCCATCTTGCCCCCCCCCCCCCACTGCCCCCGCCAACAGCCCACAGAGGAGAACAACAATGCTGATCTGGCCTTGGAAGAAATCAAGTTTGATACCCCTGATATAGAACGACACTAAAAACTAAAACGGTACTAACCATCATAATGTCTGTGGTAACTTCATGGGTTTCTAGTTTCTTGGGAGCAAGACAGATGCTCCTGCTATGTAGAACAAACAGATTGAAGACTAGCAGTGCGCATCCCTGAACACCAATTAGCAGTCAGAAGACATGATGAAAACTGCTTAATTGCACAAGGCATGGGCAGATTTTGCCATAGTTTCTGTTAGGAATAACATGGTTACCTAACGTAGTTTGGGTAAAATAATATATATAAACTATGATAGTGAGTTTATGTGTGTGTCACTTTAACTGCAAAGCATGTAATTTTGGGTGCGGCTGTAAATCGCCATAAGAGGGAGCAAGAGAACTTGATTGATTGCTGGCTTATTGGATTGCTTGCTGACGATGATGGATTGTTAACTGCGTGTTCTCTGCTGTTGCTGAAGGAAGAAAAGGAGGTTTTACTTCTTCATATCTCTACTGCGAAGAGATATATTGCTGGACTGATTTTGTAAGTTTACTGACCTCTTTTTCGACACTGGACTTTGCAACTGATTAATCCTCGGACGGACTGAACTAGTGTATGATATATGGACTGTTTGACTATGCTATAAATCTTACTGGAATAAACTATTTAACTAGCACATTGTATCTGTTTTACTGAGTGTAAACTACAACAACGTTTATCTCACATATTTGCCTGCCTGCCTGACGGCCGTGCAGGTTCTGCTAGGGTGTATATCCCTAACAGTTTCAACTGGGAAACTGTGAGCATCCTAGATTAAGCCAGGTCCAAAAACACTAGGGAATTTCTAGGAGCCTGGCGTCAATCGGCCATCAACAGGCACAAAGAGGTAAATAATGTCTACACACCATTCAAAAGAGACTGTAAAAAAACTCAAAGAGGAACAGAAAGACCAAAACCTCCTTGCCAACAATCAACGGTCATATGAGTAAAGACCAGGGGTGGGATTCTAACGGTTCGGACCGATTCGCCTGAATCCCTTGCTCCAAAAATCAACTGGCAGTGAACTGGTTCGCTGCAACTATCATGCGGGCCCACCGGCCCGCCCCTACGCTTTACCTACCTATATTGTCTTAGCTGATTAGCGCGGCACAACGGATTGCCGCTTCTCAAGCTGTGTTACTTGAGTGTTACCCATGGGCGCATAGCGCACGGTCACTGAACCAGTTGTTAACCCGGGAGAATCCCACCCCTGGCAGAGACCAACTTCAAGATTAACACTAGATTGACCAGCAAGCCATAATCAACACTCCAATCAAGGAGAATTACCAACTCAGACAAACAATCCAACAATAAACAACAGCCTAATCAAGGAACCTATCAAGATCACTCCCACCAACACTGACCAGGCAGACACCTGTATGTAAAACGAGAGCCATCTCCACCAGGGGTGGGATTCTACCGGTTCAGGCCGGTTTGGGCAAACCGGATGTTAAAGTTACAGCTGGTTCACTGAACTGGTATTTCAACCGAGTGGCTGGCCCCTCCCAGGAGTCTCTACATGGCCTGTCATGCCCCTGTTGGAATCTGATTCTGAGGGGGAGGTCGTGTAGCTGACAGGGAGTGGGAGTGTGGCTCCGGTGGCTGTGGAAGAAACGGGGGAAGGGCATAGTCCAGCTGGGCATTTAGAGGAAGCCCCAGGCCCAACCCCTCTTTATCCTAGGGCACGCAGGGAGGAACAGAGAAGGGAGCAACGTGGGTTATGGGGGAGAAAAAGGCCCTGATTTCCTTCATTGGCTGCAGCTGAGAAAACAGGATTAAAAAGGGTGTTTGCACACAGCACCTTGCTGGAAGCAAAGCGTGCATTATCTTTGTTTGTCACGTCTTATCTGGGTTCTGGCGTCCTCCCAACTGTGTGTGTTTCGTTATCTTTTGAAGTCTGCAATTCCTTATCCTGCCCTGTCTGGTTAATTGCTGCAGTGTGGTTTGTGTTGGTTTTTATTTATTATTTAGATGTACTTTGGGTTCGGACTGAATATCTTCCCTTTAAAAACTGTTCTTGGGAGAGTTTTTTCTCCAGTCGATGATAACTGGATATTGGGGGCCAAGTTGGAGGAATTAAAGGGACTTTACCTACTTTTGGGACTTGGTTGTTTTTGTGCCATGCCCCTTTGGGTCATCATGCGGCCTATTTTTGATGGAGGTAAGTGCAGGGTCTGCGCGAAGGCTCTGGGAGCGGGAAAACGGGCCTTCTGGAAGTCCGGAAACGAGCCTGTTTCCGGCTTCCAGAGGGCCTCCAGAGGCCAGGGGAGGCTGTTGTCGCCCTCCCAGAGGCCCGGGGGAGGCCTCTGGATCCTTGGGATGGCGAAAAGGCCTTCTCTGGGTTCTGGAGGTCCACCTGAAGTCGGAAACAGGAACTTCCAGTAGGCCTCGCCCACCCATCAACTAAGTTGCTGGGATTTTTGAATCCCACCCCTGATCTCCACTCTCTTCTGGTACTGATGATATTACCAAGTTGGGTCATGAAATGTCTCCAAGAAAACCACCAAGCTCAGAGAGCATCCAGGACCTCACGGTTCAAGCCTGAACTACAAAGATATTCTTTTATTGGTGGAAGAGAGTTGAGAGGTCATCTAGTCCAATTCTCCTTAACTTTTTGGTAGCTTGAAGATGTGTGGACTTCAACTCCCAGACTTCCCCCAGCCAAGATCCTGGTGTTGGGAAATCTTTTGAGTTTTTGAAGTCCTCACATCTTGCCAATGTGGAGAAACACTGGTCTAGACCAGGGGGTCTGCAACCTTAAACACTCCAAGAGCTATTTGGACCAGTTTCCCAAAGAAAAGAAAACCCCAGGAGCCAATAATTTAACAACCGGGGTGACTGGGTGGGCGTGGCCAACGCGACGTCACTTCCTCCCACCCAGTCACCTCCTGGTCTGGAATGTGGAGCGAGTCTCCATCCCCCGCCATCACCCTTACCTTCTCAGGCCAGGCGAGGAGTGGTGGGGAGGGGAGTGGTGGGGCCAGCCAGTGGTGGGATCAGCCAACAGGGAGCCACAGCAGAGGGCCAAAAGAGCCGCACGTGGCTCCAGAGCCACAGGTTGCCAACTCCTGGTCTAGAGTCTATAAAGGTGCTAAACTGTGTGAGTAAATAAACCTATACCACACATACACCTTGTGTCAGGGCTCTGGTAATTACCCCCATTTAAAACATGAGTCTCTAGCCGGATTTTCAAAACTTAAAGAAGATGTCAACTCATAAAACATTTTGTATACACGTTTTATAGTTGACAACAGAATGAAGTGGGGGGGGAGTTTCAAAGAGCAGGCGGCAGTGTGGAATTGAAAGTACATTCCATTCATATTTTCTTCAAAGACTGATTAGATGACTGAAGCTTCTGCTGCGCAAAAATCTAATTGGAGAGCATGATTGATGACTCTTGGCTACGGATGTTTTTCATTGGATGATACACCCAGAGGGGTGGGGGTGGGGGAAAGCAGGATCAAGGGTGACAGTAAATTACGTATCTCAGACTTGGCTACTCCCAGGTAAATGCTGGACATAGAATGTTACCCTCAAATAAATCTTTTTTAGTTAGGCTCGAGGCTCATGATTTAATTGGAGTAACTGCCGGAATCCTGACAGAAGATTTATTAGGAGTAAACATGCTGGTGCTACCTGGGTGTAGCTGACTCTGAGACACATCATTCATTGTCACCCTCGAGTCTGGTTTTCCCCCACCCCCTGGGTGTATCGTAATTCATATCCTCCAATGGGACACCTCCATAGCCCAGAGTCATCAATCAGGCTCTCCAGCTAGAATTTTTGCGCAGCAGAAACTTCAGTCACCTAGGAACTATCTTTCAAAACATTTATGGAATGCACTTTCGATTTGCCAGCTGCTGCACTATTTCCCTGTCCCTTTCTATTGGCAACTCTAAAAAGACCAGAGAAATATTTTATGAGTTGACAACTTGATTGCAAGCAGTGGTGGGATTCAACTGGTGTAACAACCGGTTCGGTGAGCGTGCGCTTCGCACTGCATTTGAAAATAGCAAGAAAACTTACCTTTTACTGAAGCCCCAGTGAGTAAAAACAGCTGGGCTTCAAACAAAGGAAATATAGGACAGGATACCGCAGGGGCAAGTGGGTGGGACCAAACAAATCGCTGGAACTACCGGTTTGCCCAAACCGGTCCGTACCGGCTGAATCCCACCCCTGATGAACAAGCGAACGAACGTTCTCGGTTCATACAACACAGAGACCCATCAACTGCCTAAAAAGCTGGTTTTGTGCAAGAGGCAACATTCTCCTCCTGCATATTCCAGAGAGTTGAAAGTTAGCTAAGACTGTCATCAACCTGGTTAAGACTCCGGTGTTAGTGTTTTTAATTGCCTCTTGCAATCTTAAATCAAGACGAAGAGTGATTAAAAACTCACACATCTGCCATCTCCAGCTTGGAAAATCTCTGGCTCTTACTCTCAGCCCTTCCTACTCTATCTGAACTACGGGGGATAATTACACAGACCTACCTGACAGGGAGAACAGAAACAATGTATAGGAAATGTTTTTACAGGGCCAATTTTCTGCGAAATTGCTCTATATGCTGCTTTATAAATTCTAAGGCTTTCTTCCCCCAGGACTCTGTGGATCTTGGGGGTATTCCGAAATACTTAGATTTAGACATATCTACTCAGCACAAAGCAAGAAACTCGGACACTGTGAGTTCTAGTTCCACCTTAGGCATGAAAGCTGGCTGGGTGACTTTTGGGCCAATCACCAGGAGACGGTGAGTTCTAGTTCCACCTTAGGCATGAAAGCCAGCTGTGTAACTTTGGATCCATCTAGGCCTGCCTTAGGCACGAAAGACATCGGGGTGATCCCTCTCTCTCAGGTCAATCCACCTTATAGGTTGCTCCAAGTAAGGAGGATTAAGTATGTTTGCCACTTGGGTTGTTTATACATACAAAATGAATGCATGAACGCATGCATGAACGCATGCATGAATGAATGCATGCATGAACGCATCTATGAACGCATCCATGAATGAATGCATGAATGAATGAATGCATGAACGAATGCATGCATTCATCCATGATGAATGTATACATGCATGCATGAATGAATGCATGAACGCATGAATGCATGAATGAACGCGTGCATGAACGCATGAACGCATGCATGAATGCATGCGTGCATGAATGCATGCATGCATGCATGCATGAATGCATGAATGAATGCATGAATGAATGAATGCATGAATGAATGAATGAATGATCGATCTACATGTCTTACCTGACTTCCAGGTGTAAAACCAGCAAGCAGGAGTCTGCCATCTCCTGGAAAGATCGAGCCAAATCGGTGAGGGTCTGCAGGATCTGTTCTGACACTGGTGGGAGATCAGCTTTGCTATGAACGTCTTGGGCAGGAGAAGCTGGAGACCAAGAAAAAGAGACATCGGGGTAATGCTTCCCTTTACAAACCAGCCACGTTTCTCTGCTGCTTCAGATGACCTCTACTGTGGGATCCTTGGTGCTGAGCTGGGTGGTTTTCTTGCAGACGTTTCATGACCGGACTAGGGAACATCATCAGTGCTAGAAGGGAGTGGGGTTTGCAGGGAGGAGGAGGAGGAGGAGGAGGAGGAGGAGGAGGAGGAGGAGGAGGAGGAGGAGACTGTGGGGTCCCTTGATGCTCTCTCAGTTTGGTTGTTTTCCTGCAGACGTTTCATGACCCAACTAGGTAACATCATAAGCACTAGATGGAATGGGGTTTGTAGGGAGGAGGAGGAGGGGAGGAGGAGGAGAAGAAAGAGGAAGAGGAGGATGATTATTGTGGGGTCCTTGCTCTTCTCAGAGGGTTTCTGGTTGTTTCCCTGCAGACGTTTCATGACCCAACTAGGTAACATCATCAGTGCCGCCCACTAAGTTGCCAGCCTTCAAGTATTGGAGGACTGCTATCCTGTCACCCCTTGTCCTTCTTTTCTCTAGACTTGGTATAGCCAGTTTCTGCAACCTTTATGGTTTAGCTCCTTTGAGAGAGAAAAAGGGGGGTGGGGGGTGGGAAATAATAGAATAGAGCTGGAAGGGACCTTGGAGGTCTTCTAGTCCAACCCCCTGCTTCAGGGAGGAAATCCTATACCATTTCAGACAACTGGTTGTCCAATCTCTTCTCGAAAGCCTCCAGTGTTGGAGCATTCACCACCTCTGGTGGCAAGCTGTTCCCCTGGCTCATTTTTCCTTCCTGTCAGGAAGTTTCTCCTTAATTTCAGGTTGCTTCTCTCCCGGATGTGAGTTTCCATCCGTTGCTTCTTCTCCTGCCTTCGGGGGCTTTGGGGAATAGGTTGACACCCCCCCCCCCCCCTTCTTCTTTGGGGCAGCCCCTGAGATACGTGGACTTCAGAATTCCTCAGCCATGCAAGGGACGGGCCGGGCTGTATGGGTTCACACACAACCCCCAGCACGCAAACTCCCAAAACAGCAATCAGGTTTTCGCAGAGATTTCTTCCCCTTTTCAAAATCTTATGCAAAAAAAAGCTTTTCCATTTTACCCCAGGCTGTTTTGGCTATTGACTTTCTTTTCTTTCTTTCTTTCTTTCTTTCTTTCTTTCTTTCTTTCTTTCTTTCTTTCTTTCTTTCTTTCTTTCTTTCTTTCTTTCTTTTCTTTCTTTCTTTTTTCTTTCTTTTCTTTCTTTCTTTTTCTTTCTTTCCCTCTCTCTCCTCCCTCTTTTTCTCTTTCTTTTTACTCTTTCTTTCTTTCTTCCTTTCTTTCCTTCTCTCTTTCTCTCTCTCTCCTTTCTTTCTTTCTTTCTTTCTTTCTTTCTTTCTTTCTTTCTTTCTGTCTTTCTTTCTTTCTTTCTTTCTTTCTTTCTTTCTCCCTCTCTCCTCCTCCCTCTTTCTCTTTCTTTTCCTCTCCTCCCTCTTTCCCTCTTTCTTTCTATCTTTCTTTCTTTCTTTTCTTTCTTTCCCTCTCTCTCCTCCCTCTTTCCCTCTTTCTTTTTTACTCTTTCTTTCTTCCTTCCTTCCTTTCTCTCTCTCTCTCTCTTTCTTTCCCCCTCTCTCCTCCCTCTTTCTTTCTTTCTTTTCTTCTTTCTTTCCTTCTCTCTTTCTCTCTCTCCTTTTTCTTTCTTTCTTTCTTTCTTTCTTTCTTTCTTTCTTTCTTTCTTTCTTTCTTTCTTTCTTTCTTTCTTTCTTTCTTTCTTTCTTTCTTTCTTTCTTTCTTTCTTTCTTCCTTCCTTCCTTCCTTCCTTCCTTCCTTCCTCCCTCCCTCCCTCCCTTTCTTTTTTTTTCTTTTGAAAGATTTGTTTGGTTCCCCACTCCCTCCCTCCTCCCCTCCCCTCCTCTTGCTCCTCTTAGCTACCTGCTGAGCTTTGCTTCCTATTCAATTTATGGATTTTATTTCATTGTTAACCTGCCCTAACAGGCCCAGCTGAACAGCCGCCTCCTAAAATTTCAGGTAAAGGGGAAAGACAGCAACAAAGCTTAAAGTATGACTATGTCTGTTGTTGTTCCCAAGGTGAACTTAGAAATTCAAGGTGATTGCACCTGCCCTAATTCACAGAGGCGGAAGCCATCTGCGTTTGCTCCCTTATCACCCGGGAAGGCTGTTTACTCTGGGACTTTTTCTCCCCAAACCCATCTGGATTTGGATTCAGACTACAAATAAACTGAATAACAGAGTTGAAAGGGACCTTGGAGGTCATCTAGTCCAACCCCTGCTCAGGCAGGAAACCCTATACCATTTCAGACAAATGATTGTCCAATCTTACCATTTATATGGACTGTTTCTAGCATGAACTTGATTGCTTATTTGTACCCTATGACTATCATTAAGTGTTGCACCTGATGATTCTCAACGAATGTATCTTTCCAGGTAAGTAACACTTAAGGTTAAGGAGAAGAAAGGTAGTTAAAAGCACTTGGCCAATATTATTTACTATTATTATGGATTATTATTACCGTGTTTCTCACAAAATAAGGCCGGGCCTTATTTTCTTTTGATCCCCGAAAAAACAGCTAGGCCGTCTTTTCGGGGGGTGACTTAATTCCCCCCCTTACATCCCCGAGCGGGCGGGCGGCAATGGCTTGGATGTTCACCTCGGCGTTGGTGGGGCACTTCGTATCGGGAGACCTTCCGCCACCGTTGCTTTCCCTTCTCCCCGTTCTGCCGCGGCGTTTAGAGCAACGCCGCGGCGTTTGGCGCAGCCACGCGTGGCCAGCCAGGGCTCCTCCCTGCAATCGGAGCCCAGCGGAGACACTCGGCTTCAGGCGCTCCTGTCACCGCCTTCCCTTTGCCTTCAAAGGTAAAGTCAATTCTTTTAAAAATGACGCCCTACTACCGGTGCGACAAAGCCTCCCCTGCCCAGAGGGCAGCCCAACCCCACGTGGGGAGGTGAATCTCCTGGGGCTGCAGCGCAAGATCGGCCCACCCCGGGAAAAGTGCCCAGCAGCCATCCCTGCCTGGCGCTGGGCAGAGCGGGAAGAGCTTCACCTGGGGCGCCCAGCGCAGCTGACAGGTGGGCCCTCCTGCCCAGCGGCGGAGCTCGCCAAGGCAGCGGCGCCTCCGCACCGGGCCCTCCGCTCATCCCACCAGGGCCATGCCGGAGCTGGGCAGAGCCAGCAAACCGAGCCGTGGTGCGCGCCCGCCTGCCAAACGAAAGAGCCAGGCCAACCCAAGCTTAGCTTCCCTCCCAATTCCCTCCAGCCCGAACCCGAAGGGGCCACCGGGAGAGGCCGCCCGAGGCAGTGATAGAGCCCACCCATCCGTGGACAGGGAGGCAAGGCGACGGCCCGCGCCGTGTCCTCCTCCGAGCTGAGCCCCACCGAGGGAGCGCCTCTGCCTGATGCCTGTTCCACTGCAGGGTTTGGAGCTGCCGGCGCGTTTGGAGATACGTGGGGATGGGGACGAGCTGGGCAAGGGGTGGAAAGGACGGGTGGCTTCGGGCTCTTTCCGCTGGACCCGCCGGCCAGGGAAGCAGCGCTGCTGTTGCCTCGCCTCCCTGTCCGCGGATGGGTGGGCGCTATCACTGCCTTGGGCAGCCTCTTCCGGCGGCCCCTTCAGGTTTGGGCTGGAGGGACTTGGGAAGCCAAGCTTGGGTCGGCCCGGCTCTTTCGCTTGGCAGGTGGGCGCACCCAGGGCTTAGCTTTCCTGTCAGCTGTGCTGGGCGCCCCAGGCAGGCTCTTCCCGCTCTGCCCGGCGCCAGGCAGGGATGGCAGCTGGGCGCTTCTCCCGGGGTGGGCCGATCCTGCAGCTGCAGGAGATTCGCCTCCCCACGTGGGGTTGGGCTGCCCTCTCGGGCAGGGGAGGCTTTGTCGTACTGGTAGTAGGCCGTCGTTTTTAAAAGATTAGGCTATGCCTTCGAACGATGCTTGGGAAGGCGGTGACAGGAGCGCCTGAAGCCGAGTGTCTCCGCTGGGCTCCGGTTGCAGGGAGGAGCTCTGGCTGGCCGCGCATGGCTGCACCAAATGCCGCGGCGTTGCTCTAAACGCCACGGCAGCAAGGGAGAAGGGAAAGCAACGGTGGAGGAAGGTCTCCCGATACGAAGTGCCCCACCAACGCCGAGGTCAATGCAGGCAGCACCATATCCGGGTATGCAACAAAAGTACTTCCTAACAGCAAGCCCCCCCCGCCATTCCCCCCATTTCGCATGTTTAATATAGGCCTTAATTTGGGGGGAGGGGCTTAATTTGATTTTATGCCGATAAAACTTGCTGGGACTTCCTATTGGGGGAGGCCGTATTGTTGGAGAAACACGGTAGTACTGCCCGCACTTCATGTGTTAGTATTTAATGTTGTATTCTTTATGGTGTTTTTTCCCCCCTTGTAAATGGTATACCCTGACAATACACTGTATGAAAAGATATTTATGAATAAAAATTAAGAAGAAGAAGAAGAAGAAGAGGAGGAGGAGGAAGAGGAGGAGGAGGAAAAAAGAAAAGGAGGAGGAAGAAGAGGAGGAAGAAAAGAAGAGGAAGAGGAGGAAGAGGAAGAAAATAAGGGGAAGAAGAAGAAGTGGGGGAAAAGAAGAAGAGGAAGAAGAGGAAGAAAAAGAAGGAGGAAGAAGAGGAAGAAAGAAAGAGGAGGAGGAGGAAGAATAGGAAGAAGAAGAAAATAAGAGGAGGAAGAAGAAGAAGTGGGGGAAAAGAAGAAGAGGAAGAAAAAGAAGGAGGAAGAAGAGGAAGAAGAAAAGGAAAAGGAGGAGGAAGAAGAAGAAAAGAAGAGGAAGAGGAGGAGGAAGAGGAAGAAGAAGAGGAGAGGAAGAAGAAGGAAAAAGAAGGAAGAAAAGAGAAGGAGGAGAAAGAAAAGGAAGAAGAAAAAAGAGGAAGAGAAAGAAGAAGTGGGGGAAAGCAGAAGAGGAAGAAGAGGAAGAAAAGAAAGGAGGAAGAAGAGGAAGAGGAGGAGGAAGAAGAAGAAAAGAAGAGGAAGAGGAGGAGGAAGAGGAAGAAGAGGAGGAAGAAGAAAAGAAGAGGAAGAGGAGGAAGAAAAGGAAGAAGAAGAAAATAAGAGGAGGAAGAAGAAGTGGGGGAAAAGAAGAAGAGGAAGAAGAAGAAAAAGAAGGAGGAAGAAGAGGAAGAAGAAAAGAAGAGGAAGAGGAAGAGGAAAGAAGAGGAAGAGGAGGAAGAAAAGGAAGAAGAAAAGAAGAGGAAGAAGAAGTGGGGGAAAAGAAGAGGAGAAGAGGAAGAAAAAGAAGGAGGAAGAAGAGGAAGAAGAAAAGAAGAGGAAAAGGAGAAGGAAGAAGAAGAAAAGAAGAGGAAGAGGAGGAAGAGGAAGAAGAAGAAGAGGAGGAGGAGGAGGGAGGAAGAAGAAGAAGAAGAGGAGGAAGAAGAAGAAGAGGAGGAGAAAGAAAAGGAAGAAGAAGAAAATAAGGAGGAGAAGAAGAAGTGGGGAAAAGAAGAAGAGAAGAAAAGGAGGAGGAAGAAGAAAAGAAGAAGAAAAGAGGAGGAAGAAGAAGAAGAAGAAGGGAAGGAGGAAGAAGAAGGAGAGGGAGAAGAAGAAAAAGGAAGAAGAAAAAAAAGGAAGAAGAAGAGCCTGCTTGTCCCTGGAGATGCAGATGAGAATTCAGGCTGGGATATGGAGGCCTTTTGGCCCTTCAGTAAACATTAATGACTATGAGCCAGGACACTGAATGTCATTGGCGATAAAGAGCTGGCTAAACACTCCATTAGTTCTTGTTTTTTTCATTTTTCATTTTGTGCATTAATGTTCTTCAGGGGGTGCATGCACGTTCTGGTTAATGAATTGTCTCCTTAGAACCGCCTGGGGTGGGTGGGGGAAGATTCTGGGTAGCCACTGCTGGCAGCGTGAATTTCATCAGGAAATTAAGTCTTTCAAAAACCCAAAAGGCAGGAATTCTGGGGTGGGGCGCGAGACGAAGGCTCTTGTTTTTCCATTTGTTTTTGCGACTGTGAAAGCGTTAGGGGGTGATTGGTGGAGAGGAAGAGGAAGGGGAGAGAATGGGAGGGGAGGGAGGGAAGAGAGGGAAAGAGAGGAAGGAAGGAAGGAAGGAAGGAAGGAAGGAAGGAAGGAAGGAAGGAAGGAAGGAAGGAAGGAAGGAAGGAAGGAAGGAAGGAGAAAAGAGGGAGGGAGGAGAAAGAGAGGGAGGAAGGAAGGAGAAAGAGAGGGAGGAAGGAAGGAGAAAGAGAGGGAGGGAGGAGAGAAAGAGGAAGGGAGGAGAGAGAAAGAGGAAGGGAGGAGAGAGAAAGAGAAAGGGAGGAGAGAGAAAGAGAGGGAGGGAGGAGAGAGAAAGAGGAAGGGAGGGAGGGAGAAGGAAGAGACAGAGGGAGGGAGGGAAGAAAGAAGGAAGGGAGAAAGAGGGAGGGAGGAGATAGAAAGAGAGGGGGAAGGAAGGAGAGAGAAAGGGAGGGAGGAAGGGAGGGAGAAGGAGGGAGGGAAGAAGGGAGGAAGGGAGGGAGGAAGGAGATAGAAAAAGAGGGAGGAAGGAAGGAAGGAAGGAAGGAAGGAAGGAAGGAAGGAAGGAAGGAAGGAGAGAGAAAGAGAGGGAGGAAGGAAGGAAGGAGATAGAAAAAGAGGGAGGGAGGGAGGAAGGAAGGAAGGAAGGAAGGAAGGAAGGAAGGAGAGAGAAAGAGAGGGAGGGAAGGAAGGAAGGAACCCAAAGCCATCTGTTTTCTTCCCTGCCTCCAAGATCTTTTATTAAACTGCAATTTGATTTGGAGCCAGAATTTAAACCAATTTAGTGTCTGCCTGACCCTCAAACAGCCATGGCAACTCTTAGCTAATGTTAGTGTTTCGCTGCAGCCATAAATGTGGAGTTTAAGGGCCATTTTTATGTGTTCCCTCGGCTGTCTCCTCCACCTATTATAATTTTACACTCATAAATTTCACATGTTTGGTCTTCTCCTCTGGGTTTTTGACGGCATAGAGAGCATGCTAGGACTAACCAAGAATTCTCATCGGCGGATAATAAATCTTGCAAGCCGACATTCCATTCTCTTGCACTT